>NC_134275.1:53379258-53604668 GCF_031893055.1 Leptodactylus fuscus | reverse complement strand
TTAGCAAGAAATGAGGGTATTTATAACCCCAATATATTCTTTGAATTCCCAGTCAGACAATGGCACTGTATACCAGTAGTAAAAATGTGGGTGCACGTAACCCCAATATATTCTTTGAATTCCCAGTCAGACACTGGCACTATATGGCAGTAGCAAGAAATGAGGGTATTTGTATTCCCAATATACTCTTTGAATTCCCAGTCAGACAATGGCACTGTATACCAGTAGTAAAAATTGTGGGTGCACGTAACCCCAATATATTCTTTGAATTACCAGTCAGAAACTGGCACTATATGGCAGTAGCAAGAAATGAGGGTATTTATAACCTTAATATATTCTTTCAATTCCCAGTCAGACAATGGCACTGTATACCAGTAGTAAAAATTGTGGGTGCACGTAACCCCAATATATTCTTTGAATTACCAGTCAGAAACTGGCACTATATGGCAGTAGCAAGAAATGAGGGTATTTGTATTCCAATATATTCTTTGAATTCCCAGTCAGACACTGGCACTATATGGCAGTAGCAAGAAATGAGGGTATTTGTATTCCCAATATATTCTTTGAATTCCCAGTCAGACAATGGCACTGTATACCAGTAGTAAAAATTGTGGGTGCACGTAACCCCAATATATTCTTTGAATTACCAGTCAGAAACTGGCACTATATGGCAGTAGCAAGAAATGAGGGTATTTATAACCCCAATATATTCTTTGAATTCCCAGTCAGACAATGGCACTGTATACCAGTAGTAAAAATTGTGGGTGCACGTAACCCCAATATATTCTTTGAATTCCCAGTCAGACACTGGCACTATATGGCAGTAGCAAGAAATGAGGGTATTTGTATTCCCAATATACTCTTTGAATTCCCAGTCAGACAATGGCACTGTATACCAGTAGTAAAAATTGTGGGTGCACGTAACCACAATATATTCTTTGAATTACCAGTCAGAAACTGGCACTATATGGCAGTAGCAAGAAATGAGGGTATTTATAACCCCAATATATTCTTTGAATTCCCAGTCAGACAATGGCACTGTATACCAGTAGTAAAAATTGTGGGTGCACGTAACCCCAATATATTCTTTGAATTACCAGTCAGAAACTGGCACTATATGGCAGTAGCAAGAAATGAGGGTATTTGTATTCCCAATATATTCTTTGAATTCCAGTCAGACACTGGCACTATATGGCAGTAGCAAGAAATGAGGGTATTTGTATTCCCAATATATTCTTTGAATTCCCAGTCAGACAATGGCGCTGTATACAAGTAGTAAAAATTGTGGGTGCACGTAACCCCAATATATTCTTTGAATTACCAGTCAGAAACTGGCACTATATGGCAGTAGCAAGAAATGAGGGTATTTATAACCCCAATATATTCTTTGAATTCCCAGTCAGACAATGGCACTGTATACCAGTAGTAAAAATTGTGGGTGCACGTAACCCCAATATATTCTTTGAATTCCCCAGTCAGACACTGGCACTATATGGCAGTAGCATGAAATGAGGGTATTTGTATTCCCCAATATACTCTTTGAATTCCCAGTCAGACAATGGCACTGTATACCAGTAGTAAAAATTGTGGGTGCACGTAACCCCAATATATTCTTTGAATTACCAGTCAGAAACTGGCACTATATGGCAGTAGCAAGAAATGAGGGTATTTGTATTCCCAATATATTCTTTGAATTCCCAGTCAGACAATGGCACTGTATACCAGTAGTAAAATTGTGGGTGCACGTAACCCCAATATATTCTTTGAATTCCCAGTCAGACACTGGCACTATATGGCAGTAGCAAGAAATGAGGGTATTTGTATTCCCAATATATTCTTTGAATTCCCAGTCAGACAATGGCACTGTATACCAGTAGTAAAAATTGTGGGTGCACGTAACCCCAATATATTCTTTGAATTACCAGTCAGAAACTGGCACTATATGGCAGTAGCAAGAAATGAGGGTATTTATAACCCCAATATATTCTTTGAATTCCCAGTGAGACAATGGCACTGTATACCAGTAGTAAAAATTGTGGGTGCACGTAACCCCAATATATTCTTTGAATTCCCAGTCAGACACTGGCACTATATGGCAGTAGCAAGAAATGAGGGTATTTGTATTCCCAATATATTCTTTGAATTCCCAGTCAGACAATGGCACTGTATACCAGTAGTAAAAATTGTGGGTGCACGTAACCCCAATATATTCTTTGAATTCCCAGTCAGACACTGGCACTATATGGCAGTAGCAAGAAATGAGGGTATTTGTATTCCCAATATACTCTTTGAATTCCAGTCAGACAATGGCACTGTATGCCAGTAGTAAAAATTGTGGGTGCACGTAACCCCAATATATTCTTTGAATTACCAGTCAGAACTGGCACTATATGGCAGTAGCAAGAAATGAGGGTATTTATAACCCCAATATATTCTTTGAATTCCCAGTCAGACAATGGCACTGTATACAGTAGTAAAAATTGTGGGTGCACGTAACCCCAATATATTCTTTGAATTACCAGTCAGAAACTGGCACTATATGGCAGTAGCAAGAAATGAGGGTATTTGTATTCCCAATATATTCTTTGAATTCCCAGTCAGACACTGGCACTATATGGCAGTAGCAAGAAATGAGGGTATTTGTATTCCCAATATATTCTTTGAATTCCCAGTCAGACAATGGCACTGTATACCAGTAGTAAAAATTGTGGGTGCACGTAACCCCAATATATTCTTTGAATTACCAGTCAGAAACTGGCACTATATGGCAGTAGCAAGAAATGAGGGTATTTATAACCCCAATATATTCTTTGAATTCCCAGTCAGACAATGGCACTGTATACCAGTAGTAAAAATTGTGGGTGCACGTAACCCCAATATATTCTTTGAATTACCAGTCACAAACTGGCACTATATGGCAGTAGCAAGAAATGAGGGTATTTGTATTCCCAATATATTCTTTGAATTCCCAGTCAGACAATGGCACTGTATACCAGTAGTAAAAATTGTGAGTGCACGTAACCCCAATATATTCTTTGAATTACCAGTCAGAAACTGGCACTATATGGCAGTAGCAAGAAATGAGGGTATTTGTATTCCCCAATATATTCTTTGAATTCCCAGTCAGATAATGGCACTGTATACCAGTAGTAAAAATTGTGGGTGCACGTAACCCCAATATATTCTTTGAATTACCAGTCAGAAACTGGCACTATATGGCAGTAGCAAGAAATGAGGGTATTTATAACCCCAATATATTCTTTGAATTCCCAGTCAGACAATGGCACTGTATACCAGTAGTAAAAATTGTGGGTGCACGTAACCACAATATATTCTTTGAATTACCAGTCAGAAACTGGCACTATATGGCAGTAGCAAGAAATGAGGGTATTTATAACCCCAATATATTCTTTGAATTCCCAGTCAGACAATGGCACTGTATACCAGTAGTAAAAATTGTGGGTGCACGTAACCCCAATATATTCTTTGAATTCCCAGTCAGACACTGGCACTATATGGCAGTAGCAAGAAATGAGGGTATTTGTATTCCCAATATATTCTTTGAATTCCCAGTCAGACAATGGCACTGTATACCAGTAGTAAAAATTGTGGGTGCACGTAACCCCCAATATATTCTTTGAATTCCCAGTCAGACACTGGCACTATATGGCAGTAGCAAGAAATGAGGGTATTTGTATTCCCAATATATTCTTTGAATTCCCAGTCAGACAATGGCACTGTATACCAGTAGTAAAAATTGTGGGTGCACGTAACCCCAATATATTCTTTGAATTACCAGTCAGAAACTGGCACTATATGGCAGTAGCAAGAAATGAGGGTATTTGTATTCCCAATATATTCTTTGAATTCCCAGTCAGACAATGGCACTGTATACCAGTAGTAAAAATTGTGGGTGCACGTAACCCCAATATATTCTTTGAATTACCAGTCAGAAACTGGCACTATATGGCAGTAGCAAGAAATGAGGGTATTTGTATTCCCAATATATTCTTTGAATTCCCAGTCAGACAATGGCACTGTATACCAGTAGTAAAAATTGTGGGTGCACGTAACCCCAATATATTCTTTGAATTACCAGTCAGAAACTGGCACTATATGGCAGTAGCAAGAAATGAGGGTAATTGTATTCCCAATATATTCTTTGAATTCCCAGTCAGACACTGGCACTATATGGCAGTAGCAAGAAATGAGGGTATTTGTATTCCCAATATATTCTTTGAATTCCCAGTCAGACAATGGCACTGTATACCAGTAGTAAAAATTGTGGGTGCACGTAACCCCAATATATTCTTTGAATTACCAGTCAGAAACTGGCACTATATGGCAGTAGCAAGAAATGAGGGTATTTGTATTCCCAATATATTCTTTGAATTCCCAGTCAGACAATGGCACTGTATACCAGTAGTAAAAATTGTGAGTGCACGTAACCCCAATATATTCTTTGAATTACCAGTCAGAAACTGGCACTATATGGCAGTAGCAAGAAATGAGGGTATTTGTATTCCCAATATATTCTTTGAATTCCCAGTCAGACAATGGCACTGTATACCAGTAGTAAAAATTGTGGGTGCACGTAACCCCAATATATTCTTTGAATTACCAGTCAGAAACTGGCACTATATGGCAGTAGCAAGAAATAAGGGTATTTATAACCCCAATATATTCTTTGAATTCCCAGTCAGACAATGGCACTGTATACCAGTAGTAAAAATTGTGGGTGCACGTAACCCCAATATATTCTTTGAATTCCCAGTCAGACACTGGCACTATATGGCAGTAGCAAGAAATGAGGGTATTTGTATTCCCAATATATTCTTTGAATTCCCAGTCAGACAATGGCACTGTATACCAGTAGTAAAAATTGTGGGTGCACGTAACCCCAATATATTCTTTGAATTCCCAGTCAGACACTGGCACTATATGGCAGTAGCAAGAAATGAGGGTATATGTATTCCCAATATATTCTTTGAATTCCCAGTCAGACAATGGCACTGTATACCAGTAGTAAAAATTGTGGGTGCACGTAACCCCAATATATTCTTTGAATTACCAGTCAGAAACTGGCACTATATGGCAGTAGCAAGAAATGAGGGTATTTGTATTCCCAATATATTCTTTGAATTCCCAGTCAGACACTGGCACTATATGGCAGTAGCAAGAAATGAGGGTATTTGTATTCCCAATATATTCTTTGAATTCCCAGTCAGACAATGGCACTGTATACCAGTAGTAAAAATTGTGGGTGCACGTAACCACAATATATTCTTTGAATTACCAGTCAGAAACTGGCACTATATGGCAGTAGCAAGAAATGAGGGTATTTATAACCCCCAATATATTCTTTGAATTCCCAGTCAGACAATGGCACTGTATACCAGTAGTAAAAATTGTGGGTGCACGTAACCCCAATATATTCTTTGAATTCCCAGTCAGACACTGGCACTATATGGCAGTAGCAAGAAATGAGGGTATTTGTATTCCCCAATATATTCTTTGAATTCCCAGTCAGACAATGGCACTGTATACCAGTAGTAAAAATTGTGGGTGCACGTAACCCCAATATATTCTTTGAATTCCCAGTCAGACACTGGCACTATATGGCAGTAGCAAGAAATGAGGGTATTTGTATTCCCCAATATATTCTTTGAATTCCCAGTCAGACAATGGCACTGTATACCAGTAGTAAAAATTGTGGGTGCACGTAACCCCAATATATTCTTTGAATTACCAGTCAGAAACTGGCACTATATGGCAGTAGCAAGAAATGAGGGTATTTGTATTCCCAATATATTCTTTGAATTCCCAGTCAGACACTGGCACTATATGGCAGTAGCAAGAAATGAGGGTATTTGTATTCCCAATATATTCTTTGAATTCCCAGTCAGACAATGGCACTGTATACCAGTAGTAAAAATTGTGGGTGCACGTAACCCCAATATATTCTTTGAATTACCAGTCAGAAACTGGCACTATATGGCAGTAGCAAGAAATGAGGGTATTTATAACCCCAATATATTCTTTGAATTCCCAGTCAGACAATGGCACTGTATACCAGTAGTAAAAATTGTGGGTGCACGTAACCCCAATATATTCTTTGAATTCCCAGTCAGACACTGGCACTATATGGCAGTAGCAAGAAATGAGGGTATTTGTATTCCCAATATACTCTTTGAATTCCCAGTCAGACAATGGCACTGTATACCAGTAGTAAAAATTGTGGGTGCACGTAACCACAATATATTCTTTGAATTACCAGTCAGAAACTGGCACTATATGGCAGTAGCAAGAAATGAGGGTATTTATAACCCCAATATATTCTTTGAATTCCCAGTCAGACAATGGCACTGTATACCAGTAGTAAAAATTGTGGGTGCACGTAACCCCAATATATTCTTTGAATTACCAGTCAGAAACTGGCACTATATGGCAGTAGCAAGAAATGAGGGTATTTGTATTCCCAATATATTCTTTGAATTCCCAGTCAGACACTGGCACTATATGGCAGTAGCAAGAAATGAGGGTATTTGTATTCCCCAATATATTCTTTGAATTCCCAGTCAGACACTGGCACTATATGGCAGTAGCAAGAAATGAGGGTATTTGTATTCCCAATATATTCTTTGAATTCCCAGTCAGACAATGGCACTGTATACCAGTAGTAAAAATTGTGGGTGCACGTAACCCCAATATATTCTTTGAATTACCAGTCAGAAACTGGCACTATATGGCAGTAGCAAGAAATGAGGGTATTTGTATTCCCAATATATTCTTTGAATTCCCAGTCAGACACTGGCACTATATGGCAGTAGCAAGAAATGAGGGTATTTGTATTCCCAATATATTCTTTGAATTCCCAGTCAGACAATGGCAACTGTATACCAGTAGTAAAAATTGTGGGTGCACGTAACCCCAATATATTCTTTGAATTCCCAGTCAGACACTGGCACTATATGGCAGTAGCAAGAAATGAGGGTATTTGTATTCCCAATATATTCTTTGAATTCCCAGTCAGACAATGGCACTGTATACCAGTAGTAAAAATTGTGGGTGCACGTAACCCCAATATATTCTTTGAATTCCCAGTCAGACACTGGCACTATATGGCAGTAGCAAGAAATGAGGGTATTTGTATTCCCAATATATTCTTTGAATTCCCAGTCAGACAATGGCACTGTATACCAGTAGTAAAAATTGTGGGTGCACGTAACCCCAATATATTCTTTGAATTCCCAGTCAGACACTGGCACTATATGGCAGTAGCAAGAAATGAGGGTATTTGTATTCCCAATATATTCTTTGAATTCCCAGTCAGACAATGGCACTGTATACCAGTAGTAAAAATTGTGGGTGCACGTAACCCCAATATATTCTTTGAATTACCAGTCAGACACTGGCACTATATGGCAGTAGCAAGAAATGAGGGTATTTGTATTCCCAATATATTCTTTGAATTCCCAGTCAGACAATGGCACTGTATACCAGTAGTAAAAATTGTGGGTGCACGTAACCCCAATATATTCTTTGAATTCCCAGTCAGACACTGGCACTATATGGCAGTAGCAAGAAATGAGGGTATTTGTATTCCCAATATATTCTTTGAATTCCCAGTCAGACAATGGCACTGTATACCAGTAGTAAAAATTGTGGGTGCACGTAACCCCAATATATTCTTTGAATTACCAGTCAGAAACTGGCACTATATGGCAGTAGCAAGAAATGAGGGTATTTATAACCCCAATATATTCTTTGAATTCCCAGTCAGACAATGGCACTGTATACCAGTAGTAAAAATTGTGGGTGCACGTAACCCCAATATATTCTTTGAATTCCCAGTCAGGACACTGGCACTATATGGCAGTAGCAAGAAATGAGGGTATTTGTATTCCCAATATATTCTTTGAATTCCCAGTCAGACAATGGCACTGTATACCAGTAGTAAAAATTGTGGGTGCACGTAACCCCAATATATTCTTTGAATTACCAGTCAGAAACTGGCACTATATGGCAGTAGCAAGAAATGAGGGTATTTATAACCCCAATATATTCTTTGAATTCCCAGTCAGACAATGGCACTGTATACCAGTAGTAAAAATTGTGGGTGCACGTAACCCCCAATATATTCTTTGAATTCCCAGTCAGACACTGGCACTATATGGCAGTAGCAAGAAATGAGGGTATTTGTATTCCCAATATACTCTTTGAATTCCCAGTCAGACAATGGCACTGTATACCAGTAGTAAAAATTGTGGGTGCACGTAACCACAATATATTCTTTGAATTACCAGTCAGAAACTGGCACTATATGGCAGTAGCAAGAAATGAGGGTATTTATAACCCCAATATATTCTTTGAATTCCCAGTCAGACAATGGCACTGTATACCAGTAGTAAAAATTGTGGGTGCACGTAACCCCAATATATTCTTTGAATTACCAGTCAGAAACTGGCACTATATGGCAATAGCAAGAAATGAGGGTATTTGTATTCCCAATATATTCTTTGAATTCCCAGTCAGACACTGGCACTATATGGCAGTAGCAAGAAATGAGGGTATTTGTATTCCCAATATATTCTTTGAATTCCCCAGTCAGACAATGGCACTGTATACCAGTAGTAAAAATTGTGGGTGCACGTAACCCCAATATATTCTTTGAATTACCAGTCAGAAACTGGCACTATATGGCAGTAGCAAGAAATGAGGGTATTTATAACCCCAATATATTCTTTGAATTCCCAGTCAGACAATGGCACTGTATACCAGTAGTAAAAATTGTGGGTGCACGTAACCCCAATATATTCTTTAAATTCCCAGTCAGACACTGGCACTATATGGCAGTAGCAAGAAATGAGGGTATTTGTATTCCCAATATACTCTTTGAATTCCCAGTCAGACAATGGCACTGTATACCAGTAGTAAAAATTGTGGGTGCACGTAACCCCAATATATTCTTTGAATTACCAGTCAGAAACTGGCACTATATGGCAGTAGCAAGAAATGAGGGTATTTGTATTCCCAATATATTCTTTGAATTCCCAGTCAGACACTGGCACTATATGGCAGTAGCAAGAAATGAGGGTATTTGTATTCCCAATATATTCTTTGAATTCCCAGTCAGACAATGGCACTGTATACCAGTAGTAAAAATTGTGGGTGCACGTAACCCCAATATATTCTTTGAATTACCAGTCAGAAACTGGCACTATATGGCAGTAGCAAGAAATGAGGGTATTTATAACCCCAATATATTCTTTGAATTCCCAGTCAGACAATGGCACTGTATACCAGTAGTAAAAATTGTGGGTGCACGTAACCCCCAATATATTCTTTGAATTCCCAGTCAGACACTGGCACTATATGGCAGTAGCAAGAAATGAGGGTATTTGTATTCCCAATATATTCTTTGAATTCCCAGTCAGACAATGGCACTGTATACCAGTAGTAAAAATTGTGGGTGCACGTAACCCCAATATATTCTTTGAATTCCCAGTCAGACACTGGCACTATATGGCAGTAGCAAGAAATGAGGGTATTTGTATTCCCAATATATTCTTTGAATTCCCAGTCAGACACTGGCACTATATGGCAGTAGCAAGAAATGAGGGTATTTGTATTCCCAATATATTCTTTGAATTCCCAGTCAGACAATGGCACTGTATACCAGTAGTAAAAATTGTGGGTGCACGTAACCCCAATATATTCTTTGAATTACCAGTCAGAAACTGGCACTATATGGCAGTAGCAAGAAATGAGGGTATTTGTATTCCCAATATATTCTTTGAATTCCCAGTCAGACACTGGCACTATATGGCAGTAGCAAGAAATGAGGGTATTTGTATTCCCAATATATTCTTTGAATTCCCAGTCAGACAATGGCACTGTATACCAGTAGTAAAAATTGTGGGTGCACGTAACCCCAATATATTCTTTGAATTACCAGTCAGACACTGGCACTATATGGCAGTAGCAAGAAATGAGGGTATTTGTATTCCCAATATATTCTTTGAATTCCCAGTCAGACAATGGCACTGTATACCAGTAGTAAAAATTGTGGGTGCACGTAACCCTAATATATTCTTTGAATTCCCAGTCAGACACTGGCACTATATGGCAGTAGCAAGAAATGAGGGGTATTTGTATTCCCAATATATTCTTTGAATTCCCAGTCAGACAATGGCACTGTATACCAGTAGTAAAAATTGTGGGTGCACGTAACCCCAATATATTCTTTGAATTCCCAGTCAGACACTGGCACTATATGGCAGTAGCAAGAAATGAGGGTATTTGTATTCCCAATATATTCTTTGAATTCCCAGTCAGACAATGGCACTGTATACCAGTAGTAAAAATTGTGGGTGCACGTAACCCCAATATATTCTTTGAATTACCAGTCAGAAACTGGCACTATATGGCAGTAGCAAGAAATGAGGGTATTTATAACCCCAATATATTCTTTGAATTCCCAGTCAGACAATGGCACTGTATACCAGTAGTAAAAATTGTGGGTGCACGTAACCCCAATATATTCTTTGAATTCCCAGTCAGACACTGGCACTATATGGCAGTAGCAAGAAATGAGGGTATTTGTATTCCCAATATACTCTTTGAATTCCCAGTCAGACAATGGCACTGTATACCAGTAGTAAAAATTGTGGGTGCACGTAACCCCAATATATTCTTTGAATTACCAGTCAGAAACTGGCACTATATGGCAGTAGCAAGAAATGAGGGTATTTGTATTCCCAATATATTCTTTGAATTCCCAGTCAGACACTGGCACTATATGGCAGTAGCAAGAAATGAGGGTATTTGTATTCCCAATATATTCTTTGAATTCCCAGTCAGACAATGGCACTGTATACCAGTAGTAAAAATTGTGGGTGCACGTAACCCCCAATATATTCTTTGAATTCCCAGTCAGACACTGGCACTATATGGCAGTAGCAAGAAATGAGGGTATTTGTATTCCCAATATATTCTTTGAATTCCCAGTCAGACAATGGCACTGTATACCAGTAGTAAAAATTGTGGGTGCACGTAACCCCAATATATTCTTTGAATTACCAGTCAGACACTGGCACTATATGGCAGTAGCAAGAAATGAGGGTATTTGTATTCCCAATATATTCTTTGAATTCCCAGTCAGACAATGGCACTGTATACCAGTAGTAAAAATTGTGGGTGCACGTAACCCCAATATATTCTTTGAATTACCAGTCAGAAACTGGCACTATATGGCAGTAGCAAGAAATGAGGGTATTTATAACCCCAATATATTCTTTGAATTCCCAGTCAGACAATGGCACTGTATACCAGTAGTAAAAATTGTGGGTGCACGTAACCCCAATATATTCTTTGAATTACCAGTCAGAAACTGGCACTATATGGCAGTAGCAAGAAATGAGGGTATTTGTATTCCCAATATATTCTTTGAATTCCCAGTCAGACAATGGCACTGTATACCAGTAGTAAAAATTGTGGGTGCACGTAACCCCAATATATTCTTTGAATTACCAGTCAGAACTGGCACTATATGGCAGTAGCAAGAAATGAGGGTATTTGTATTCCCAATATATTCTTTGAATTCCCAGTCAGACACTGGCACTATATGGCAGTAGCAAGAAATGAGGGTATTTGTATTCCCAATATATTCTTTGAATTCCCAGTCAGACAATGGCACTGTATACCAGTAGTAAAAATTGTGGGTGCACGTAACCCCAATATATTCTTTGAATTACCAGTCAGAAACTGGCACTATATGGCAGTAGCAAGAAATGAGGGTATTTATAACCCCCAATATATTCTTTGAATTCCCAGTCAGACAATGGCACTGTATACCAGTAGTAAAAATTGTGGGTGCACGTAACCCCAATATATTCTTTGAATTCCCAGTCAGACACTGGCACTATATGGCAGTAGCAAGAAATGAGGGTATTTGTATTCCCCAATATACTCTTTGAATTCCCAGTCAGACAATGGCACTGTATACCAGTAGTAAAAATTGTGGGTGCACGTAACCCCAATATATTCTTTGAATTACCAGTCAGAAACTGGCACTATATGGCAGTAGCAAGAAATGAGGGTATTTATAACCCCAATATATTCTTTGAATTCCCAGTCAGACAATGGCACTGTATACCAGTAGTAAAAATTGTGGGTGCACGTAACCCCAATATATTCTTTGAATTACCAGTCAGAAACTGGCACTATATGGCAGTAGCAAGAAATGAGGGTATTTGTATTCCCAATATATTCTTTGAATTCCCAGTCAGACAATGGCACTGTATACCAGTAGTAAAAATTGTGAGTGCACGTAACCCCAATATATTCTTTGAATTACCAGTCAGAAACTGGCACTATATGGCAGTAGCAAGAAATGAGGGTATTTGTATTCCCAATATATTCTTTGAATTCCCAGTCAGACAATGGCACTGTATACCAGTAGTAAAAATTGTGGGTGCACGTAACCCCCAATATATTCTTTGAATTACCAGTCAGAAACTGGCACTATATGGCAGTAGCAAGAAATGAGGGTATTTATAACCCCAATATATTCTTTGAATTCCCAGTCAGACAATGACACTGTATACCAGTAGTAAAAATTGTGGGTGCACGTAACCACAATATATTCTTTGAATTACCAGTCAGAAACTGGCACTATATGGCAGTAGCAAGAAATGAGGGTATTTATAACCCCAATATATTCTTTGAATTCCCAGTCAGACAATGGCACTGTATACCAGTAGTAAAAATTGTGGGTGCACGTAACCCCAATATATTCTTTGAATTACCAGTCAGAAACTGGCACTATATGGCAGTAGCAAGAAATGAGGGTATTTGTATTCCCAATATATTCTTTGAATTCCCAGTCAGACACTGGCACTATATGGCAGTAGCAAGAAATGAGGGTATTTGTATTCCCAATATATTCTTTGAATTCCCAGTCAGACAATGGCACTGTATACCAGTAGTAAAAATTGTGGGTGCACGTAACCCCAATATATTCTTTGAATTACCAGTCAGAAACTGGCACTATATGGCAGTAGCAAGAAATGAGGGTATTTATAACCCCAATATATTCTTTGAATTCCCAGTCAGACAATGGCACTGTATACCAGTAGTAAAAATTGTGGGTGCACGTAACCCCAATATATTCTTTGAATTCCCAGTCAGACACTGGCACTATATGGCAGTAGCAAGAAATGAGGGTATTTGTATTCCCAATATATTCTTGAATTCCCAGTCAGACAATGGCACTGTATACCAGTAGTAAAAATTGTGGGTGCACGTAACCCCAATATATTCTTTGAATTCCCAGTCAGACACTGGCACTATATGGCAGTAGCAAGAAATGAGGGTATTTGCTATTCCCCAATATATTCTTTGAATTCCCAGTCAGACAATGGCACTGTATACCAGTAGTAAAAATTGTGGGTGCACGTAACCCCAATATATTCTTTGAATTCCCAGTCAGACACTGGCACTATATGGCAGTAGCAAGAAATGAGGGTATTTATAACCCCAATATATTCTTTGAATTCCCAGTCAGACAATGGCACTGTATACCAGTAGTAAAAATTGTGGGTGCACGTAACCCCAATATATTCTTTGAATTACCAGTCAGAAACTGGCACTATATGGCAGTAGCAAGAAATGAGGGTATTTGTATTCCCAATATATTCTTTGAATTCCCAGTCAGACAATGGCACTGTATACCAGTAGTAAAAATTGTGGGTGCACGTAACCCCAATATATTCTTTGAATTACCAGTCAGAAACTGGCACTATATGGCAGTAGCAAGAAATGAGGGTATTTGTATTCCCAATATATTCTTTGAATTCCCAGTCAGACACTGGCACTATATGGCAGTAGCAAGAAATGAGGGTATTTGTATTCCCAATATATTCTTTGAATTCCCAGTCAGACAATGGCACTGTATACCAGTAGTAAAAAATTGTGGGTGCACGTAACCCCAATATATTCTTTGAATTACCAGTCAGACACTGGCACTATATGGCAGTAGCAAGAAATGAGGGTATTTGTATTCCCAATATACTCTTTGAATTCCCAGTCAGACAATGGCACTGTATACCAGTAGTAAAAATTGTGGGTGCACGTAACCCCAATATATTCTTTGAATTACCAGTCAGAAACTGGCACTATATGGCAGTAGCAAGAAATGAGGGTATTTATAACCCCAATATATTCTTTGAATTCCCAGTCAGACAATGGCACTGTATACCAGTAGTAAAAATTGTGGGTGCACGTAACCCCAATATATTCTTTGAATTACCAGTCAGACACTGGCACTATATGGCAGTAGCAAGAAATGAGGGTATTTGTATTCCCAATATATTCTTTGAATTCCCAGTCAGACAATGGCACTGTATACCAGTAGTAAAAATTGTGGGTGCACGTAACCCTAATATATTCTTTGAATTCCCAGTCAGACACTGGCACTATATGGCAGTAGCAAGAAATGAGGGTATTTGTATTCCCAATATATTCTTTGAATTCCCAGTCAGACAATGGCACTGTATACCAGTAGTAAAAATTGTGGGTGCACGTAACCCCAATATATTCTTTGAATTCCCAGTCAGACACTGGCACTATATGGCAGTAGCAAGAAATGAGGGTATTTGTACCCTCATTTCTTGCTACTGCCATATAGTGCCAGTGTCTGACTGGGAATTCAAAGAATATATTGGGGTTACGTGCACCCCACAATTTTTACTACTGGTATACAGTGCCATTGTCTGACTGGGAATTCAAAGAATATATTGGGAATACAAATACCCTCATTTCTTGCTACTGCCATATAGTGCCAGTGTCTGACTGGGAATTCAAAGAATATATTAGGGTTACGTGCACCCACAATTTTTACTACTGGTATACAGTGCCATTGTCTGACTGGGAATTCAAAGAATATATTGGGAATACAAATACCCTCATTTCTTGCTACTGCCATATAGTGCCAGTGTCTGACTGGTAATTCAAAGAATATATTGGGGTTACGTGCACCCACAATTTTTACTACTGGTATACAGTGCCATTGTCTGACTGGGAATTCAAAGAATATATTGGGGTTATAAATACCCTCATTTCTTGCTACTGCCATATAGTGCCAGTTTCTGACTGGTAATTCAAAGAATATATTGGGGTTACGTGCACCCACAATTTTTACTACTGGTATACAGTGCCATTGTCTGACTGGGAATTCAAAGAGTATATTGGGAATACAAATACCCTCATTTCTTGCTACTGCCATATAGTGCCAGTGTCTGACTGGTAATTCAAAGAATATATTGGGGTTACGTGCACCCACAATTTTTACTACTGGTATACAGTGCCATTGTCTGACTGGGAATTCAAAGAATATATTGGGAATACAAATACCCTCATTTCTTGCTACTGCCATATAGTGCCAGTGTCTGACTGGGAATTCAAAGAATATATTGGGAATACAAATACCCTCATTTCTTGCTACTGCCATATAGTGCCAGTTTCTGACTGGTAATTCAAAGAATATATTGGGGTTACGTGCACCCACAATTTTTACTACTGGTATACAGTGCCATTGTCTGACTGGGAATTCAAAGAATATATTGGGAATACAAATACCCTCATTTCTTGCTACTGCCATATAGTGCCAGTTTCTGACTGGTAATTCAAAGAATATATTGGGGTTACGTGCACCCACAATTTTTACTACTGGTATACAGTGCCATTGTCTGACTGGGAATTCAAAGAATATATTGGGGTTATAAATACCCTCATTTCTTGCTACTGCCCATATAGTGCCAGTGTCTGACTGGGAATTCAAAGAATATATTGGGGTTACGTGCACCCACAATTTTTACTACTGGTATACAGTGCCATTGTCTGACTGGGAATTCAAAGAATATATTGGGAATACAAATACCCTCATTTCTTGCTACTGCCATATAGTGCCAGTGTCTGACTGGGAATTCAAAGAATATATTGGGGTTACGTGCACCCACAATTTTTACTACTGGTATACAGTGCCATTGTCTGACTGGGAATTCAAAGAATATATTGGGAATACAAATACCCTCATTTCTTGCTACTGCCATATAGTGCCAGTGTCTGACTGGGAATTCAAAGAATATATTGGGGTTACGTGCACCCACAATTTTTACTACTGGTATACAGTGCCATTGTCTGACTGGGAATTCAAAGAATATATTGGGTTATAAATACCCTCATTTCTTGCTACTGCCATATAGTGCCAGTTTCTGACTGGTAATTCAAAGAATATATTGGGGTTACGTGCACCCACAATTTTTACTACTGGTATACAGTGCCATTGTCTGACTGGGAATTCAAAGAATATATTGGAATACAAATACCCTCATTTCTTGCTACTGCCATATAGTGCCAGTGTCTGACTGGGAATTCAAAGAATATATTGGGAATACAAATACCCTCATTTCTTGCTACTGCCATATAGTGCCAGTTTCTGACTGGTAATTCAAAGAATATATTGGGGTTACGTGCACCCACAATTTTTACTACTGGTATACAGTGCCATTGTCTGACTGGGAATTCAAAGAATATATTGGGGTTATAAATACCCTCATTTCTTGCTACTGCCATATAGTGCCAGTTTCTGACTGGTAATTCAAAGAATATATTGTGGTTACGTGCACCCCACAATTTTTACTACTGGTATACAGTGTCATTGTCTGACTGGAATTCAAAGAATATATTGGGGTTATAAATACCCTCATTTCTTGCTACTGCCATATAGTGCCAGTTTCTGACTGGTAATTCAAAGAATATATTGGGGTTACGTGCACCCACAATTTTTACTACTGGTATACAGTGCCATTGTCTGACTGGGAATTCAAAGAATATATTGGGAATACAAATACCCTCATTTCTTGCTACTGCCATATAGTGCCAGTTTCTGACTGGTAATTCAAAGAATATATTGGGGTTACGTGCACTCACAATTTTTACTACTGGTATACAGTGCCATTGTCTGACTGGGAATTCAAAGAATATATTGGGAATACAAATACCCTCATTTCTTGCTACTGCCATATAGTGCCAGTTTCTGACTGGTAATTCAAAGAATATATTGGGGTTACGTGCACCCACAATTTTTACTACTGGTATACAGTGCCATTGTCTGACTGGGAATTCAAAGAATATATTGGGGTTATAAATACCCTCATTTCTTGCTACTGCCATATAGTGCCAGTTTCTGACTGGTAATTCAAAGAATATATTGGGGTTACGTGCACCCACAATTTTTACTACTGGTATACAGTGCCATTGTCTGACTGGGAATTCAAAGAGTATATTGGGAATACAAATACCCTCATTTCTTGCTACTGCCATATAGTGCCAGTGTCTGACTGGGAATTCAAAGAATATATGGGGTTACGTGCACCCACAATTTTTACTACTGGTATACAGTGCCATTGTCTGACTGGGAATTCAAAGAATATATTGGGGTTATAAATACCCTCATTTCTTGCTACTGCCATATAGTGCCAGTTTCTGACTGGTAATTCAAAGAATATATTGGGGTTACGTGCACCCACAATTTTTACTACTGGTATACAGTGCCATTGTCTGACTGGGAATTCAAAGAATATATTGGGAATACAAATACCCTCATTTCTTGCTACTGCCATATAGTGCCAGTGTCTGACTGGGAATTCAAAGAATATATTGGGAATACAAATACCCTCATTTCTTGCTACTGCCATATAGTGCCAGTTTCTGACTGGTAATTCAAAGAATATATTGGGGTTACGTGCACCCACAATTTTTACTACTGGTATACAGTGCCATTGTCTGACTGGGAATTCAAAGAATATATTGGGAATACAAATACCCTCATTTCTTGCTACTGCCATATAGTGCCAGTTTCTGACTGGTAATTCAAAGAATATATTGGGGTTACGTGCACCCACAATTTTTACTACTGGTATACAGTGCCATTGTCTGACTGGGAATTCAAAGAATATATTGGGGTTATAAATACCCTCATTTCTTGCTACTGCCATATAGTGCCAGTTTCTGACTGGTAATTCAAAGAATATATTGGGGTTACGTGCACCCACAATTTTTACTACTGGTATACAGTGCCATTGTCTGACTGGGAATTCAAAGAATATATTGGGAATACAAATACCCTCATTTCTTGCTACTGCCATATAGTGCCAGTGTCTGACTGGTAATTCAAAGAATATATTGGGGTTACGTGCACCCACAATTTTTACTACTGGTATACAGTGCCATTGTCTGACTGGGAATTCAAAGAATATATTGGGAATACAAATACCCTCATTTCTTGCTACTGCCATATAGTGCCAGTGTCTGACTGGGAATTCAAAGAATATATTGGGGTTACGTGCACCCACAATTTTTACTACTGGTATACAGTGCCATTGTCTGACTGGGAATTCAAAGAATATATTGGGAATACAAATACCCTCATTTCTTGCTACTGCCATATAAGTGCCAGTGTCTGACTGGGAATTCAAAGAATATATTGGGAATACAAATACCCTCATTTCTTGCTACTGCCATATAGTGCCAGTTTCTGACTGGTAATTCAAAGAATATATTGGGGTTACGTGCACCCACAATTTTTACTACTGGTATACAGTGCCATTGTCTGACTGGGAATTCAAGAGTATATTGGGAATACAAATACCCTCATTTCTTGCTACTGCCATATAGTGCCAGTGTCTGACTGGGAATTCAAAGAATATATTGGGGTTACGTGCACCCACAATTTTTACTACTGGTATACAGTGCCATTGTCTGACTGGGAATTCAAAGAATATATTGGGGTTATAAATACCCTCATTTCTTGCTACTGCCATATAGTGCCAGTTTCTGACTGGTAATTCAAAGAATATATTGGGGTTACGTGCACCCACAATTTTTACTACTGGTATACAGTGCCATTGTCTGACTGGAATTCAAAGAATATATTGGGAATACAAATACCCTCATTTCTTGCTACTGCCATATAGTGCCAGTGTCTGACTGGGAATTCAAAGAATATATTGGGGTTACGTGCACCCACAATTTTTACTACTGGTATACAGTGCCATTGTCTGACTGGGAATTCAAAGAATATATTGGGAATACAAATACCCTCATTTCTTGCTACTGCCATATAGTGCCAGTGTCTGACTGGGAATTCAAAGAATATATTAGGGTTACGTGCACCCACAATTTTTACTACTGGTATACAGTGCCATTGTCTGACTGGGAATTCAAAGAATATATTGGGAATACAAATACCCTCATTTCTTGCTACTGCCATATAGTGCCAGTGTCTGACTGGTAATTCAAAGAATATATTGGGGTTACGTGCACCCACAATTTTTACTACTGGTATACAGTGCCATTGTCTGACTGGGAATTCAAAGAATATATTGGGAATACAAATACCCTCATTTCTTGCTACTGCCATATAGTGCCAGTGTCTGACTGGGAATTCAAAGAATATATTGGGAATACAAATACCCTCATTCTTGCTACTGCCATATAGTGCCAGTTTCTGACTGGTAATTCAAAGAATATATTGGGGTTACGTGCACCCACAATTTTTACTACTGGTATACAGTGCCATTGTCTGACTGGGAATTCAAAGAATATATTGGGAATACAAATACCCTCATTTCTTGCTACTGCCATATAGTGCCAGTGTCTGACTGGGAATTCAAAGAATATATTGGGAATACAAATACCCTCATTTCTTGCTACTGCCATATAGTGCCAGTGTCTGACTGGGAATTCAAGAATATATTGGGGTTACGTGCACCCACAATTTTTACTACTGGTATACAGTGCCATTGTCTGACTGGGAATTCAAAGAATATATTGGGAATACAAATACCCTCATTTCTTGCTACTGCCATATAGTGCCAGTGTCTGACTGGGAATTCAAAGAATATATTGGGGTTACGTGCACCCACAATTTTTACTACTGGTATACAGTGCCATTGTCTGACTGGGAATTCAAAGAATATATTGGGGTTATAAATACCCTCATTTCTTGCTACTGCCATATAGTGCCAGTTTCTGACTGGTAATTCAAAGAATATATTGGGGTTACGTGCACCCACAATTTTTACTACTGGTATACAGTGCCATTGTCTGACTGGGAATTCAAAGAATATATTGGGAATACAAATACCCTCATTTCTTGCTACTGCCATATAGTGCCAGTGTCTGACTGGGAATTCAAAGAATATATTGGGAATACAAATACCCTCATTTCTTGCTACTGCCATATAGTGCCAGTTTCTGACTGGTAATTCAAAGAATATATTGGGGTTACGTGCACCCACAATTTTTACTACTGGTATACAGTGCCATTGTCTGACTGGGAATTCAAAGAGTATATTGGGAATACAAATACCCTCATTTCTTGCTACTGCCATATAGTGCCAGTGTCTGACTGGGAATTTAAAGAATATATTGGGGTTACGTGCACCCACAATTTTTACTACTGGTATACAGTGCCATTGTCTGACTGGGAATTCAAAGAATATATTGGGGTTATAAATACCCCTCATTTCTTGCTACTGACCATATAGTGCCAGTTTCTGACTGGTAATTCAAAGAATATATTGGGGTTACGTGCACCCACAATTTTTACTACTGGTATACAGTGCCATTGTCTGACTGGAATTCAAAGAATATATTGGGAATACAAATACCCTCATTTCTTGCTACTGCCATATAGTGCCAGTGTCTGACTGGGAATTCAAAGAATATATTGGGAATACAAATACCCTCATTTCTTGCTATTGCCATATAGTGCCAGTTTCTGACTGGTAATTCAAAGAATATATTGGGGTTACGTGCACCCACAATTTTTACTACTGGTATACAGTGCCATTGTCTGACTGGGAATTCAAAGAATATATTGGGGTTATAAATACCCTCATTTCTTGCTACTGCCATATAGTGCCAGTTTCTGACTGGTAATTCAAAGAATATATTGTGGTTACGTGCACCCACAATTTTTACTACTGGTATACAGTGCCATTGTCTGACTGGAATTCAAAGAGTATATTGGGAATACAAATACCCTCATTTCTTGCTACTGCCATATAGTGCCAGTGTCTGACTGGGAATTCAAAGAATATATTGGGGTTACGTGCACCCACAATTTTTACTACTGGTATACAGTGCCATTGTCTGACTGGGAATTCAAAGAATATATTGGGGTTATAAATACCCTCATTTCTTGCTACTGCCATATAGTGCCAGTTTCTGACTGGTAATTCAAAGAATATATTGGGGTTACGTGCACCCACAATTTTTACTACTGGTATACAGTGCCATTGTCTGACTGGGAATTCAAAGAATATATTGGGAATACAAATACCCTCATTTCTTGCTACTGCCATATAGTGCCAGTGTCTGACTGGGAATTCAAAGAATATATTGGGGTTACGTGCACCCACAATTTTTACTACTGGTATACAGTGCCATTGTCTGACTGGGAATTCAAAGAATATATTGGGGTTATAAATACCCTCATTTCTTGCTACTGCCATATAGTGCCAGTTTCTGACTGGTAATTCAAAGAATATATTGGGGTTACGTGCACCCACAATTTTTACTACTGGTATACAGTGCCATTGTCTGACTGGGAATTCAAAGAATATATTGGGAATACAAATACCCTCATTTCTTGCTACTGCCATATAGTGCCAGTGTCTGACTGGGAATTCAAAGAATATATTGGGGTTACGTGCACCCACAATTTTTACTACTGGTATACAGTGCCATTGTCTGACTGGGAATTCAAAGAATATATTGGGAATACAAATACCCTCATTTCTTGCTACTGCCATATAGTGCCAGTGTCTGACTGGTAATTCAAAGAATATATTGGGGTTACGTGCACCCACAATTTTTACTACTGGTATACAGTGCCATTGTCTGACTGGGAATTCAAAGAATATATTGGGAATACAAATACCCTCATTTCTTGCTACTGCCATATAGTGCCAGTGTCTGACTGGGAATTCAAAGAATATATTGGGGTTACGTGCACCCACAATTTTTACTACTGGTATACAGTGCCATTGTCTGACTGGGAATTCAAAGAATATATTGGGAATACAAATACCCTCATTTCTTGCTACTGCCATATAGTGCCAGTGTCTGACTGGGAATTCAAAGAATATATTGGGGTTACGTGCACCCACAATTTTTACTACTGGTATACAGTGCCATTGTCTGACTGGGAATTCAAAGAATATATTGGGAATACAAATACCCTCATTTCTTGCTACTGCCATATAGTGCCAGTGTCTGACTGGGAATTCAAAGAATATATTGGGGTTACGTGCACCCACAATTTTTACTACTGGTATACAGTGCCATTGTCTGACTGGGAATTCAAAGAATATATTGGGAATACAAATACCCTCATTTCTTGCTACTGCCATATAGTGCCAGTGTCTGACTGGGAATTCAAAGAATATATTGGGAATACAAATACCCTCATTTCTTGCTACTGCCATATAGTGCCAGTTTCTGACTGGTAATTCAAAGAATATATTGGGGTTACGTGCACCCACAATTTTTACTACTGGTATACAGTGCCATTGTCTGACTGGGAATTCAAAGAATATATTGGGAATACAAATACCCTCATTTCTTGCTACTGCCATATAGTGCCAGTGTCTGACTGGGAATTCAAAGAATATATTGGGAATACAAATACCCTCATTTCTTGCTACTGCCATATAGTGCCAGTGTCTGACTGGGAATTCAAAGAATATATTGGGAATACAAATACCCTCATTTCTTGCTACTGCCATATAGTGCCAGTTTCTGACTGGTAATTCAAAGAATATATTGGGGTTACGTGCACCCACAATTTTTACTACTGGTATACAGTGCCATTGTCTGACTGGGAATTCAAAGAATATATTGGGGTTATAAATACCCTCATTTCTTGCTACTGCCATATAGTGCCAGTTTCTGACTGGTAATTCAAAGAATATATTGTGGTTACGTGCACCCACAATTTTTACTACTGGTATACAGTGCCATTGTCTGACTGGGAATTCAAAGAGTATATTGGGAATACAAATACCCTCATTTCTTGCTACTGCCATATAGTGCCAGTGTCTGACTGGGAATTCAAAGAATATATTGGGGTTACGTGCACCCACAATTTTTACTACTGGTATACAGTGCCATTGTCTGACTGGGAATTCAAAGAATATATTGGGGTTATAAATACCCTCATTTCTTGCTACTGCCATATAGTGCCAGTTTCTGACTGGTAATTCAAAGAATATATTGGGGTTACGTGCACCCACAATTTTTACTACTGGTATACAGTGCCATTGTCTGACTGGGAATTCAAAGAATATATTGGGAATACAAATACCCTCATTTCTTGCTACTGCCATATAGTGCCAGTGTCTGACTGGGAATTCAAAGAATATATTGGGAATACAAATACCCTCATTTCTTGCTACTGCCATATAGTGCCAGTTTCTGACTGGTAATTCAAAGAATATATTGGGGTTACGTGCACCCACAATTTTTACTACTGGTATACAGTGCCATTGTCTGACTGGGAATTCAAAGAATATATTGGGAATACAAATACCCTCATTTCTTGCTACTGCCATATAGTGCCAGTGTCTGACTGGGAATTCAAAGAATATATTGGGGTTACGTGCACCCACAATTTTTACTACTGGTATACAGTGCCATTGTCTGACTGGGAATTCAAAGAATATATTGGGAATACAAATACCCTCATTTCTTGCTACTGCCATATAGTGCCAGTGTCTGACTGGGAATTCAAAGAATATATTGGGGTTACGTGCACCCACAATTTTTACTACTGGTATACAGTGCCATTGTCTGACTGGGAATTCAAAGAATATATTGGGGTTATAAATACCCTCATTTCTTGCTACTGCCATATAGTGCCAGTTTCTGACTGGTAATTCAAAGAATATATTGTGGTTACGTGCACCCACAATTTTTACTACTGGTATACAGTGCCATTGTCTGACTGGGAATTCAAAGAATATATTGGGAATACAAATACCCTCATTTCTTGCTACTGCCATATAGTGCCAGTGTCTGACTGGGAATTCAAAGAATATATTGGGAATACAAATACCCTCATTTCTTGCTACTGCCATATAGTGCCAGTTTCTGACTGGTAATTCAAAGAATATATTGGGGTTACGTGCACCCACAATTTTTACTACTGGTATACAGTGCCATTGTCTGACTGGGAATTCAAAGAATATATTGGGAATACATATACCCTCATTTCTTGCTACTGCCATATAGTGCCAGTGTCTGACTGGGAATTCAAAGAATATATTGGGGTTACGTGCACCCACAATTTTTACTACTGGTATACAGTGCCATTGTCTGACTGGGAATTCAAAGAATATATTGGGAATACAAATACCCTCATTTCTTGCTACTGCCATATAGTGCCAGTGTCTGACTGGGAATTCAAAGAATATATTGGGGTTACGTGCACCCACAATTTTTACTACTGGTATACAGTGCCATTGTCTGACTGGGAATTCAAAGAATATATTGGGGTTATAAATACCCTTATTTCTTGCTACTGCCATATAGTGCCAGTTTCTGACTGGTAATTCAAAGAATATATTGGGGTTACGTGCACCCACAATTTTTACTACTGGTATACAGTGCCATTGTCTGACTGGGAATTCAAAGAATATATTGGGAATACAAATACCCTCATTTCTTGCTACTGCCATATAGTGCCAGTTTCTGACTGGTAATTCAAAGAATATATTGGGGTTACGTGCACTCACAATTTTTACTACTGGTATACAGTGCCATTGTCTGACTGGGAATTCAAAGAATATATTGGGAATACAAATACCCTCATTTCTTGCTACTGCCATATAGTGCCAGTTTCTGACTGGTAATTCAAAGAATATATTGGGGTTACGTGCACCCACAATTTTTACTACTGGTATACAGTGCCATTGTCTGACTGGGAATTCAAAGAATATATTGGGAATACAAATACCCTCATTTCTTGCTACTGCCATATAGTGCCAGTGTCTGACTGGGAATTCAAAGAATATATTGGGAATACAAATACCCTCATTTCTTGCTACTGCCATATAGTGCCAGTTTCTGACTGGTAATTCAAAGAATATATTGGGGTTACGTGCACCCACAATTTTTACTACTGGTATACAGTGCCATTGTCTGACTGGGAATTCAAAGAATATATTGGGAATACAAATACCCTCATTTCTTGCTACTGCCATATAGTGCCAGTTTCTGACTGGTAATTCAAAGAATATATTGGGGTTACGTGCACCCACAATTTTTACTACTGGTATACAGTGCCATTGTCTGACTGGGAATTCAAAGAATATATTGGGAATACAAATACCCTCATTTCTTGCTACTGCCATATAGTGCCAGTTTCTGACTGGTAATTCAAAGAATATATTGGGGTTACGTGCACCCACAATTTTTACTACTGGTATACAGTGCCATTGTCTGACTGGGAATTCAAAGAATATATTGGGAATACAAATACCCTCATTTCTTGCTACTGCCATATAGTGCCAGTGTCTGACTGGGAATTCAAAGAATATATTGGGGTTACGTGCACCCACAATTTTTACTACTGGTATACAGTGCCATTGTCTGACTGGGAATTCAAAGAATATATTGGGAATACAAATACCCTCATTTCTTGCTACTGCCATATAGTGCCAGTGTCTGACTGGGAATTCAAAGAATATATTGGGGTTACGTGCACCCACAATTTTTACTACTGGTATACAGTGCCATTGTCTGACTGGGAATTCAAAGAATATATTGGGGTTATAAATACCCTCATTTCTTGCTACTGCCATATAGTGCCAGTTTCTGACTGGTAATTCAAAGAATATATTGTGGTTACGTGCACCCACAATTTTTACTACTGGTATACAGTGCCATTGTCTGACTGGGAATTCAAAGAATATATTGGGGTTATAAATACCCTCATTTCTTGCTACTGCCATATAGTGCCAGTTTCTGACTGGTAATTCAAAGAATATATTGGGGTTACGTGCACCCACAATTTTTACTACTGGTATACAGTGCCATTATCTGACTGGGAATTCAAAGAATATATTGGGAATACAAATACCCTCATTTCTTGCTACTGCCATATAGTGCCAGTTTCTGACTGGTAATTCAAAGAATATATTGGGGTTACGTGCACTCACAATTTTTACTACTGGTATACAGTGCCATTGTCTGACTGGGAATTCAAAGAATATATTGGGAATACAAATACCCTCATTTCTTGCTACTGCCATATAGTGCCAGTTTGTGACTGGTAATTCAAAGAATATATTGGGGTTACGTGCACCCACAATTTTTACTACTGGTATACAGTGCCATTGTCTGACTGGGAATTCAAAGAATATATTGGGGTTATAAATACCCTCATTTCTTGCTACTGCCATATAGTGCCAGTTTCTGACTGGTAATTCAAAGAATATATTGGGGTTACGTGCACCCACAATTTTTACTACTGGTATACAGTGCCATTGTCTGACTGGGAATTCAAAGAATATATTGGGAATACAAATACCCTCATTTCTTGCTACTGCCATATAGTGCCAGTGTCTGACTGGGAATTCAAAGAATATATTGGGAATACAAATACCCTCATTTCTTGCTACTGCCATATAGTGCCAGTTTCTGACTGGTAATTCAAAGAATATATTGGGGTTACGTGCACCCACAATTTTTACTACTGGTATACAGTGCCATTGTCTGACTGGGAATTCAAAGAATATATTGGGGTTATAAATACCCTCATTTCTTGCTACTGCCATATAGTGCCAGTTTCTGACTGGTAATTCAAAGAATATATTGGGGTTACGTGCACCCACAATTTTTACTACTGGCATACAGTGCCATTGTCTGACTGGGAATTCAAAGAGTATATTGGGAATACAAATACCCTCATTTCTTGCTACTGCCATATAGTGCCAGTGTCTGACTGGGAATTCAAAGAATATATTGGGGTTACGTGCACCCACAATTTTTACTACTGGTATACAGTGCCATTGTCTGACTGGGAATTCAAAGAATATATTGGGAATACAAATACCCTCATTTCTTGCTACTGCCATATAGTGCCAGTGTCTGACTGGGAATTCAAAGAATATATTGGGGTTACGTGCACCCACAATTTTTACTACTGGTATACAGTGCCATTGTCTCACTGGGAATTCAAAGAATATATTGGGGTTATAAATACCCTCATTTCTTGCTACTGCCATATAGTGCCAGTTTCTGACTGGTAATTCAAAGAATATATTGGGGTTACGTGCACCCACAATTTTTACTACTGGTATACAGTGCCATTGTCTGACTGGGAATTCAAAGAATATATTGGGAATACAAATACCCTCATTTCTTGCTACTGCCATATAGTGCCAGTGTCTGACTGGGAATTCAAAGAATATATTGGGGTTACGTGCACCCACAATTTTTACTACTGGTATACAGTGCCATTGTCTGACTGGGAATTCAAAGAATATATTGGGAATACAAATACCCTCATTTCTTGCTACTGCCATATAGTGCCAGTTTCTGACTGGTAATTCAAAGAATATATTGGGGTTACGTGCACCCACAATTTTTACTACTGGTATACAGTGCCATTGTCTGACTGGGAATTCAAAGAGTATATTGGGAATACAAATACCCTCATTTCATGCTACTGCCATATAGTGCCAGTGTCTGACTGGGAATTCAAAGAATATATTGGGGTTACGTGCACCCACAATTTTTACTACTGGTATACAGTGCCATTGTCTGACTGGGAATTCAAAGAATATATTGGGGTTATAAATACCCTCATTTCTTGCTACTGCCATATAGTGCCAGTTTCTGACTGGTAATTCAAAGAATATATTGGGGTTACGTGCACCCACAATTTTTACTACTTGTATACAGCGCCATTGTCTGACTGGGAATTCAAAGAATATATTGGGAATACAAATACCCTCATTTCTTGCTACTGCCATATAGTGCCAGTGTCTGACTGGGAATTCAAAGAATATATTGGGAATACAAATACCCTCATTTCTTGCTACTGCCATATAGTGCCAGTTTCTGACTGGTAATTCAAAGAATATATTGGGGTTACGTGCACCCACAATTTTTACTACTGGTATACAGTGCCATTGTCTGACTGGGAATTCAAAGAATATATTGGGGTTATAAATACCCTCATTTCTTGCTACTGCCATATAGTGCCAGTTTCTGACTGGTAATTCAAAGAATATATTGTGGTTACGTGCACCCACAATTTTTACTACTGGTATACAGTGCCATTGTCTGACTGGGAATTCAAAGAGTATATTGGGAATACAAATACCCTCATTTCTTGCTACTGCCATATAGTGCCAGTGTCTGACTGGGAATTCAAAGAATATATTGGGGTTACGTGCACCCACAATTTTTACTACTGGTATACAGTGCCATTGTCTGACTGGGAATTCAAAGAATATATTGGGGTTATAAATACCCTCATTTCTTGCTACTGCCATATAGTGCCAGTTTCTGACTGGTAATTCAAAGAATATATTGGGGTTACGTGCACCCACAATTTTTACTACTGGTATACAGTGCCATTGTCTGACTGGGAATTCAAAGAATATATTGGGAATACAAATACCCTCATTTCTTGCTACTGCCATATAGTGCCAGTGTCTGACTGGGAATTCAAAGAATATATTGGGAATACAAATACCCTCATTTCTTGCTACTGCCATATAGTGCCAGTTTCTGACTGGTAATTCAAAGAATATATTGGGGTTACGTGCACCCACAATTTTTACTACTGGTATACAGTGCCATTGTCTGACTGGGAATTGAAAGAATATATTAAGGTTATAAATACCCTCATTTCTTGCTACTGCCATATAGTGCCAGTTTCTGACTGGTAATTCAAAGAATATATTGGGGTTACGTGCACCCACAATTTTTACTACTGGTATACAGTGCCATTGTCTGACTGGGAATTCAAAGAGTATATTGGGAATACAAATACCCTCATTTCTTGCTACTGCCATATAGTGCCAGTGTCTGACTGGGAATTCAAAGAATATATTGGGGTTACGTGCACCCACAATTTTTACTACTGGTATACAGTGCCATTGTCTGACTGGGAATTCAAAGAATATATTGGGGTTATAAATACCCTCATTTCTTGCTACTGCCATATAGTGCCAGTTTCTGACTGGTAATTCAAAGAATATATTGTGGTTACGTGCACCCACAATTTTTACTACTGGTATACAGTGCCATTGTCTGACTGGGAATTCAAAGAATATATTGGGAATACAAATACCCTCATTTCTTGCTACTGCCATATAGTGCCAGTGTCTGACTGGGAATTCAAAGAATATATTGGGGTTACGTGCACCCACAATTTTTACTACTGGTATACAGTGCCATTGTCTGACTGGGAATTCAAAGAATATATTGGGAATACAAATACCCTCATTTCTTGCTACTGCCATATAGTGCCAGTGTCTGACTGGGAATTCAAAGAATATATTGGGGTTACGTGCACCCACAATTTTTACTACTGGTATACAGTGCCATTGTCTGACTGGGAATTCAAAGAATATATTGGGGTTATAAATACCCTCATTTCTTGCTACTGCCATATAGTGCCAGTTTCTGACTGGTAATTCAAAGAATATATTGGGGTTACGTGCACCCACAATTTTTACTACTGGTATACAGTGCCATTGTCTGACTGGGAATTCAAAGAATATATTGGGAATACAAATACCCTCATTTCTTGCTACTGCCATATAGTGCCAGTTTCTGACTGGTAATTCAAAGAATATATTGGGGTTACGTGCACCCACAATTTTTACTACTGGTATACAGTGCCATTGTCTGACTGGGAATTCAAAGAATATATTGGGGTTATAAATACCCTCATTTCTTGCTACTGCCATATAGTGCCAGTTTCTGACTGGGAATTCAAAGAATATATTGGGGTTACGTGCACCCACAATTTTTACTACTGGTATACAGTGCCAGTTTCTGACTGGTAATTCAAAGAATATATTGGGGTTACGTGCACCCACAATTTTTACTACTGGTATACAGTGCCATTGTCTGACTGGGAATTCAAAGAATATATTGGGGTTATAAATACCCTCATTTCTTGCTACTGCCATATAGTGCCAGTTTCTGACTGGTAATTCAAAGAATATATTGGGGTTACGTGCACCCACAATTTTTACTACTGGTATACAGTGCCATTGTCTGACTGGGAATTCAAAGAATATATTGGGAATACAAATACCCTCATTTCTTGCTACTGCCATATAGTGCCAGTTTCTGACTGGTAATTCAAAGAATATATTGGGGTTACGTGCACTTACAATTTTTACTACTGGTATACAGTGCCATTGTCTGACTGGGAATTCAAAGAATATATTGGGAATACAAATACCCTCATTTCTTGCTACTGCCATATAGTGCCAGTTTCTGACTGGTAATTCAAAGAATATATTGGGGTTACGTGCACCCACAATTTTTACTACTGGTATACAGTGCCATTGTCTGACTGGGAATTCAAAGAATATATTGGGGTTATAAATACCCTCATTTCTTGCTACTGCCATATAGTGCCAGTTTCTGACTGGTAATTCAAAGAATATATTGGGGTTACGTGCACCCACAATTTTTACTACTGGTATACAGTGCCATTGTCTGACTGGGAATTCAAAGAGTATATTGGGAATACAAATACCCTCATTTCTTGCTACTGCCATATAGTGACAGTGTCTGACTGGGAATTCAAAGAATATATTGGGGTTACGTGCACCCACAATTTTTACTAATGGTATACAGTGCCATTGTCTGACTGGGAATTCAAAGAATATATTGGGGTTATAAATACCCTCATTTCTTGCTACTGCCATATAGTGCCAGTTTCTGACTGGTAATTCAAAGAATATATTGGGGTTACGTGCACCCACAATTTTTACTACTGGTATACAGTGCCATTGTCTGACTGGGAATTCAAAGAATATATTGGGAATACAAATACCCTCATTTCTTGCTACTGCCATATAGTGCCAGTGTCTGACTGGTAATTCAAAGAATATATTGGGGTTACGTGCACCCACAATTTTTACTACTGGTATACAGTGCCATTGTCTGACTGGGAATTCAAAGAATATATTGGGAATACAAATACCCTCATTTCTTGCTACTGCCATATAGTGCCAGTGTCTGACTGGGAATTCAAAGAATATATTGGGGTTACGTGCACCCACAATTTTTACTACTGGTATACAGTGCCATTGTCTGACTGGGAATTCAAAGAATATATTGGGAATACAAATACCCTCATTTCTTGCTACTGCCATATAGTGCCAGTGTCTGACTGGGAATTCAAAGAATATATTGGGGTTACGTACACCCACAATTTTTACTACTGGTATACAGTGCCATTGTCTGACTGGGAATTCAAAGAATATATTGGGGTTATAAATACCCTCATTTCTTGCTACTGCCATATAGTGCCAGTTTCTGACTGGTAATTCAAAGAATATATTGGGGTTACGTGCACCCACAATTTTTACTACTGGTATACAGTGCCATTGTCTGACTGGGAATTCAAAGAATATATTGGGAATACAAATACCCTCATTTCTTGCTACTGCCATATAGTGCCAGTGTCTGACTGGGAATTCAAAGAATATATTGGGAATACAAATACCCTCATTTCTTGCTACTGCCATATAGTGCCAGTTTCTGACTGGTAATTCAAAGAATATATTGGGGTTACGTGCACCCACAATTTTTACTACTGGTATACAGTGCCATTGTCTGACTGGGAATTCAAAGAATATATTGGGGTTATAAATACCCTCATTTCTTGCTACTGCCATATAGTGCCAGTTTCTGACTGGGAATTCAAAGAATATATTGGGGTTACGTGCACCCACAATTTTTACTACTGGTATACAGTGCCAGTTTCTGACTGGTAATTCAAAGAATATATTGGGGTTACGTGCACCCACAATTTTTACTACTGGTATACAGTGCCATTGTCTGACTGGGAATTCAAAGAATATATTGGGGTTATAAATACCCTCATTTCTTGCTACTGCCATATAGTGCCAGTTTCTGACTGGTAATTCAAAGAATATATTGGGGTTACGTGCACCCACAATTTTTACTACTGGTATACAGTGCCATTGTCTGACTGGGAATTTAAAGAATATATTGGGGTTATAAATACCTTCATTTCTTGCTACTGCCATATAGTGCCAGTTTCTGACTGGTAATTCAAAGAATATATTGTGGTTACGTGCACCCACAATTTTTACTACTGGTATACAGTGCCATTGTCTGACTGGGAATTCAAAGAGTATATTGGGAATACAAATACCCTCATTTCTTGCTACTGCCATATAGTGCCAGTGTCTGACTGGGAATTCAAAGAATATATTGGGGTTACGTGCACCCACAATTTTTACTACTGGTATACAGTGCCATTGTCTGACTGGGAATTCAAAGAATATATTGGGGTTATAAATACCCTCATTTCTTGCTACTGCCATATAGTGCCAGTTTCTGACTGGTAATTCAAAGAATATATTGGGGTTACGTGCACCCACAATTTTTACTACTGGTATACAGTGCCATTGTCTGACTGGGAATTCAAAGAATATATTGGGAATACAAATACCCTCATTTCTTGCTACTGCCATATAGTGCCAGTGTCTGACTGGGAATTCAAAGAATATATTGGGAATACAAATACCCTCATTTCTTGCTACTGCCATATAGTGCCAGTTTCTGACTGGTAATTCAAAGAATATATTGGGGTTACGTGCACCCACAATTTTTACTACTGGTATACAGTGCCATTGTCTGACTGGGAATTCAAAGAGTATATTGGGAATACAAATACCCTCATTTCTTGCTACTGCCATATAGTGCCAGTGTCTGACTGGGAATTCAAAGAATATATTGGGGTTATGTGCACCCACAATTTTTACTACTGGTATACAGTGCCATTGTCTGACTGGGAATTCAAAGAATATATTGGGGTTATAAATACCCTCATTTCTTGCTACTGCCATATAGTGCCAGTTTCTGACTGGTAATTCAAAGAATATATTGTGGTTACGTGCACCCACAATTTTTACTACTGGTATACAGTGCCATTGTCTGACTGGGAATTCAAAGAGTATATTGGGAATACAAATACCCTCATTTCTTGCTACTGCCATATAGTGCCAGTGTCTGACTGGGAATTCAAAGAATATATTGGGGTTACGTGCACCCACAATTTTTACTACTGGTATACAGTGCCATTGTCTGACTGGGAATTCAAAGAATATATTGGGGTTATAAATACCCTCATTTCTTGCTACTGCCATATAGTGCCAGTTTCTGACTGGTAATTCAAAGAATATATTGTGGTTACGTGCACCCACAATTTTTACTACTGGTATACAGTGCCATTGTCTGACTGGGAATTCAAAGAATATATTGGGAATACAAATACCCTCATTTCTTGCTACTGCCATATAGTGCCAGTGTCTGACTGGGAATTCAAAGAATATATTGGGGTTACGTGCACCCACAATTTTTACTACTGGTATACAGTGCCATTGTCTGACTGGGAATTCAAAGAATATATTGGGAATACAAATACCCTCATTTCTTGCTACTGCCATATAGTGCCAGTGTCTGACTGGTAATTCAAAGAATATATTGGGGTTACGTGCACCCACAATTTTTACTACTGGTATACAGTGCCATTGTCTGACTGGGAATTCAAAGAATATATTGGGAATACAAATACCCTCATTTCTTGCTACTGCCATATAGTGCCAGTGTCTGACTGGGAATTCAAAGAATATATTGGGGTTACGTGCACCCACAATTTTTACTACTGGTATACAGTGCCATTGTCTGACTGGGAATTCAAAGAATATATTGGGAATACAAATACCCTCATTTCTTGCTACTGCCATATAGTGCCAGTGTCTGACTGGGAATTCAAAGAATATATTGGGGTTACGTGCACCCACAATTTTTACTACTGGTATACAGTGCCATTGTCTGACTGGGAATTCAAAGAATATATTGGGGTTATAAATACCCTCATTTCTTGCTACTGCCATATAGTGCCAGTTTCTGACTGGTAATTCAAAGAATATATTGGGGTTACGTGCACCCACAATTTTTACTACTGGTATACAGTGCCATTGTCTGACTGGGAATTCAAAGAATATATTGGGAATACAAATACCCTCATTTCTTGCTACTGCCATATAGTGCCAGTTTCTGACTGGTAATTCAAAGAATATATTGGGGTTACGTGCACCCACAATTTTTACTACTGGTATACAGTGCCATTGTCTGACTGGGAATTCAAAGAATATATTGGGGTTATAAATACCCTCATTTCTTGCTACTGCCATATAGTGCCAGTTTCTGACTGGGAATTCAAAGAATATATTGGGGTTACGTGCACCCACAATTTTTACTACTGGTATACAGTGCCAGTTTCTGACTGGTAATTCAAAGAATATATTGGGGTTACGTGCACCCACAATTTTTACTACTGGTATACAGTGCCATTGTCTGACTGGGAATTCAAAGAATATATTGGGGTTATAAATACCCTCATTTCTTGCTACTGCCATATAGTGCCAGTTTCTGACTGGTAATTCAAAGAATATATTGGGGTTACGTGCACCCACAATTTTTACTACTGGTATACAGTGCCATTGTCTGACTGGGAATTCAAAGAATATATTGGGAATACAAATACCCTCATTTCTTGCTACTGCCATATAGTGCCAGTTTCTGACTGGTAATTCAAAGAATATATTGGGGTTACGTGCACTTACAATTTTTACTACTGGTATACAGTGCCATTGTCTGACTGGGAATTCAAAGAATATATTGGGAATACAAATACCCTCATTTCTTGCTACTGCCATATAGTGCCAGTTTCTGACTGGTAATTCAAAGAATATATTGGGGTTACGTGCACCCACAATTTTTACTACTGGTATACAGTGCCATTGTCTGACTGGGAATTCAAAGAATATATTGGGGTTATAAATACCCTCATTTCTTGCTACTGCCATATAGTGCCAGTTTCTGACTGGTAATTCAAAGAATATATTGGGGTTACGTGCACCCACAATTTTTACTACTGGTATACAGTGCCATTGTCTGACTGGGAATTCAAAGAGTATATTGGGAATACAAATACCCTCATTTCTTGCTACTGCCATATAGTGCCAGTGTCTGACTGGGAATTCAAAGAATATATTGGGGTTACGTGCACCCACAATTTTTACTACTGGTATACAGTGCCATTGTCTGACTGGGAATTCAAAGAATATATTGGGGTTATAAATACCCTCATTTCTTGCTACTGCCATATAGTGCCAGTTTCTGACTGGTAATTCAAAGAATATATTGGGGTTACGTGCACCCACAATTTTTACTACTGGTATACAGTGCCATTGTCTGACTGGGAATTCAAAGAATATATTGGGAATACAAATACCCTCATTTCTTGCTACTGCCATATAGTGCCAGTGTCTGACTGGTAATTCAAAGAATATATTGGGGTTACGTGCACCCACAATTTTTACTACTGGTATACAGTGCCATTGTCTGACTGGGAATTCAAAGAATATATTGGGAATACAAATACCCTCATTTCTTGCTACTGCCATATAGTGCCAGTGTCTGACTGGGAATTCAAAGAATATATTGGGGTTACGTGCACCCACAATTTTTACTACTGGTATACAGTGCCATTGTCTGACTGGGAATTCAAAGAATATATTGGGAATACAAATACCCTCATTTCTTGCTACTGCCATATAGTGCCAGTGTCTGACTGGGAATTCAAAGAATATATTGGGGTTACGTGCACCCACAATTTTTACTACTGGTATACAGTGCCATTGTCTGACTGGGAATTCAAAGAATATATTGGGGTTATAAATACCCTCATTTCTTGCTACTGCCATATAGTGCCAGTTTCTGACTGGTAATTCAAAGAATATATTGGGGTTACGTGCACCCACAATTTTTACTACTGGTATACAGTGCCATTGTCTGACTGGGAATTCAAAGAATATATTGGGAATACAAATACCCTCATTTCTTGCTACTGCCATATAGTGCCAGTGTCTGACTGGGAATTCAAAGAATATATTGGGAATACAAATACCCTCATTTCTTGCTACTGCCATATAGTGCCAGTTTCTGACTGGTAATTCAAAGAATATATTGGGGTTACGTGCACCCACAATTTTTACTACTGGTATACAGTGCCATTGTCTGACTGGGAATTCAAAGAATATATTGGGGTTATAAATACCCTCATTTCTTGCTACTGCCATATAGTGCCAGTTTCTGACTGGGAATTCAAAGAATATATTGGGGTTACGTGCACCCACAATTTTTACTACTGGTATACAGTGCCAGTTTCTGACTGGTAATTCAAAGAATATATTGGGGTTACGTGCACCCACAATTTTTACTACTGGTATACAGTGCCATTGTCTGACTGGGAATTCAAAGAATATATTGGGGTTATAAATACCCTCATTTCTTGCTACTGCCATATAGTGCCAGTTTCTGACTGGTAATTCAAAGAATATATTGGGGTTACGTGCACCCACAATTTTTACTACTGGTATACAGTGCCATTGTCTGACTGGGAATTCAAAGAATATATTGGGAATACAAATACCCTCATTTCTTGCTACTGCCATATAGTGCCAGTTTCTGACTGGTAATTCAAAGAATATATTGGGGTTACGTGCACTTACAATTTTTACTACTGGTATACAGTGCCATTGTCTGACTGGGAATTCAAAGAATATATTGGGAATACAAATACCCTCATTTCTTGCTACTGCCATATAGTGCCAGTTTCTGACTGGTAATTCAAAGAATATATTGGGGTTACGTGCACCCACAATTTTTACTACTGGTATACAGTGCCATTGTCTGACTGGGAATTCAAAGAATATATTGGGGTTATAAATACCCTCATTTCTTGCTACTGCCATATAGTGCCAGTTTCTGACTGGTAATTCAAAGAATATATTGGGGTTACGTGCACCCACAATTTTTACTACTGGTATACAGTGCCATTGTCTGACTGGGAATTCAAAGAGTATATTGGGAATACAAATACCCTCATTTCTTGCTACTGCCATATAGTGCCAGTGTCTGACTGGGAATTCAAAGAATATATTGGGGTTACGTGCACCCACAATTTTTACTACTGGTATACAGTGCCATTGTCTGACTGGGAATTCAAAGAATATATTGGGGTTATAAATACCCTCATTTCTTGCTACTGCCATATAGTGCCAGTTTCTGACTGGTAATTCAAAGAATATATTGGGGTTACGTGCACCCACAATTTTTACTACTGGTATACAGTGCCATTGTCTGACTGGGAATTCAAAGAATATATTGGGAATACAAATACCCTCATTTCTTGCTACTGCCATATAGTGCCAGTGTCTGACTGGGAATTCAAAGAATATATTGGGGTTACGTGCACCCACAATTTTTACTACTGGTATACAGTGCCAATTTCTAACTAGGAATTCAAAATGCGCAAGGCTCCCGGAAAGGGACGTGGACGAGGCCGTGGGCGAGGTCGGGGGAATGGTTCTGGGGAGCAAGGTAGCAGTGAAGCCACAGGGCGTCCCGTGCCTACTCCTGTGGGGCAGCAAGCATTGCGCCACTCCACAGTGCCAGGGTTGCTTGCCACATTAACTAAACTGCAGGGTACAAACCTTAGTAGGCCCGAGAACCAGGAACAGGTCTTGCAATGGCTGTCAGAGAACACTTACAGCACATTGTCCAGCAGCCAGTCAGACTCTGCCTCCTCTCCTCCTATTACCCAACAGTCTTGTCTTCCTTCCTCCCAAAATTCCGAAGCTTTACAGAACAATAACCCAAACTGTCCCTGCTCCCCAGAGCTGTTCTCCGCTCCTTTCATTGTCCCTCAACCTGCCTCTCCACGTCACGATTCCACGAACCTAACAGAGGAGCATCTGTGTCCAGATGCTCAAACACTAGAGTCTCCTCCATCTCCGTTCGATTTGGTGGTGGATGACCAGCAACCCACCCTCATCGACGATGATGTGACGCAGTTGCCGTCAGGGCATCCAGTTGACCGGCGCATTGTGCGGGAGGAGGAGATGAGACAGGAGTTGGAAGAGGAAGTGGTGGATGATGAGGACACTGACCCGACCTGGACAGGGGGGATGTCAAGCGGGGAAAGTAGTGTGGATGTTGAGGCAGGTGCAGCACCAAAAAGGGTAGCTAGAGGCAGAGGCAGAGGTCAGCAGCTTAGGCGAAGCCAGGCCACACCCGGAATCTCCCAAGATGTTCCAGTTCGTACCCAGCCCCGAAAAACTCCCACCTCGAGGGCACGTTTCTCGAAGGTGTGGAGTTTTTTCAAGGAATGCACCGAGGACAGATATAGTGTTGTCTGCACAATTTGCCTCTCGAAATTGATTAGGGGCTCTGAGAAGAGCAACCTGTCCACCACTTCAATGCGCCGTCATTTGGAATCCAAGCACTGGAATCAGTGGCAGGCAGCAACGGCAGGACAAAGGCCGCCTGCCGTTCACGCCACTGCCACTGCCTCTGCCACTGCCTCTGCCTCTGCCACTGCCACTGCTGACTGTGCTGGCGATGCACTCCAGAGGACGAGCCAGGACACCACTTCATCTGCCTCCGCCACTTTGTTGACTTCTACCTCATCCTCCCCTGGTCCTGTCTTATCTCCTTCTCCTGCACCATCAAAGGCACCATCAGGCGTTTCTTTACAACAACCCACCATCTCTCAGACATTGGAGCGGCGGCAGAAATACACTGCTAACCACCCACACGCGCAAGCCTTGAACGCCAACATCGCTAAACTGCTGGCCCAGGAGATGTTGGCGTTCCGGCTTGTTGAAACTCCCGCCTTCCTGGACCTGATGGCAACTGCGGCACCTCGCTATGCCGTCCCTAGCCGTCACTACTTCTCCCGGTGTGCCGTCCCCGCCTTGCACCAGCACGTGTCACTCAACATCAGGCGGGCCCTTAGTTCCGCGCTTTGCACAAAGGTCCACTTGACCACCAACGCGTGGACAAGTGCATGCGGACAGGGACGCTACATTTCACTGACGGCACACTGGGTGAATGTAGTTGAGGCTGGGACTGCTTCCCAAACTGGCCCGGTGTACCTCGTCTCCCCACCTAACATTCCTGGCAGGGACACGAGAAGAACACCCCCCTCCTCCTCCTCCTCTACCGCCTCCTCCTCCGCCACCGCCTCCTCCTCCGCCACCGCCTCCTCCTCCGCTGTTAGATTGACCCCAGCTACGAGTTGGAAACGTTGCAGCACTGGCGTTGGTAGACGTCAGCAGGCTGTGCTGAAGCTGATCAGCTTGGGGGACAGACAGCACACTGCCTCCGAGGTGAGGGATGCCCTCCTCGATGAGACGGCAATATGGTTTGAGCCGCTGCACCTGGGCCCAGGCATGGTCGTTTGTGATAACGGCCGGAACCTGGTAGCAGCTCTGGAGCTTGCCGGACTCCAACATGTTCCATGCCTGGCCCACGTCTTCAACCTAGTGGTGCAACGTTTCCTAAAGAGCTACCCCAATGTTCCAGAGCTACTGGTGAAAGTGCGGCGCATGTGCGCCCACTTTCGCAAGTCGACAGTAGCCGCTGCTAGCTTAAAATCTCTCCAGCAACGCCTGCATGTGCCACAACACCGGCTTTTGTGCGACGTCCCCACACGCTGGAACTCAACGTTTCAGATGTTGAATAGAGTGGTTGAGCAGCAGAGACCTTTGATGGAATACCAGCTACAAAACCCTAGGGTGCCACAAAGTCAGCTGCCTCAGTTTCACATCCATGAGTGGCCATGGATGAGAGACCTTTGTGACATCCTACGGGTCTTTGAGGAGTCCACAAGGAGGGTGAGCTCTGAGGATGCGATGGTGAGCCTTACAATCCCGCTCTTGTGTGTTCTGAGAGAATCCCTGATTGACATCAGGGATAACTCAGATCACACAGAGGAGTTAGGGATAGCATCCGATCCATCACAGCTGGAGAGTAGGTCCACACATCTGTCCGCTTCACTGCGTTTAATGGAGGAGGAGGAGGAGGAGGAGGAGGAAGAAGAGTTGTCCGATGATGTGATGGTGATACAGGAGGCTTCCGGGCAACTTCGAATCGTCCCATTGTTGCAGCGCGGATGGGTAGACATGGAGGATGAGGAGGAAATGGAGATTGAACTTTCCGGTGGGGCCAGAGGAGTCATGCCAACTAACACTGTGGCAGACATGGCTGAGTTCATGTTGGGGTGCTTTACAACCGACAAGCGTATTGTCAAAATCATGGAGGACAACCAGTACTGGATCTTTGCTATCCTTGACCCCCGGTATAAAAACAACATCTCGTCTTTTATTCCGGTAGAGGGGAGGGCCAATCGCATCAATGCTTGCCACAGGCAATTGGTGCAGAATATGATGGAGATGTTTCCAGCATGTGACGTTGGCGGCAGGGAGGGCAGTTCCTCCAGTAGGCAACCAAGTTCTCACCGGTCCACACAAACGAGGGGCACACTGTCTAAGGTCTGGGACACCTTGATGGCACCCCCTCGCCAAAGTGCCGCCACGGAGGGTCCTAGTGTCACCAGGCGTGAGAAGTATAGGCGCATGTTGCGGGAATACCTTTCCGACCACAGCCCTGTCCTCTCCGACCCCTCTGCGTCCTACACGTATTGGGTGTCGAAGTTGGACCTGTGGCTTGAACTTGCCCTATATGCCTTGGAGGTGCTGTCCTGTCCTGCCGCCAGCGTCCTATCTGAGAGGGTGTTCAGTGCAGCCGGTGGCATCATCACTGACAAGCGCACCCGTCTGTCAGCTGAGAGTGCCGACCGGCTCACTTTGATAAAAATGAACCACCACTGGATAGAGCCTTCATTTTTGTGCCCACCTGTGTAAAGCACCCCAACATGAAACTCCATGTCTGTACTCAACCTCTCCAATTCCTCCGCATCCTCATACTCATCCACCATAAGCGTTGCACAATTCTGCTAATACTAGGCTCCCTCCAACATGATTTCCCCCAACTCTGCTGGTTAGAGGCTCCCTCCACCCTGATTTCCACCAACTCTGCTGGTTAGAGGCTCCCTCCACCCTGCTTTCCCACAACTCTGCTGGTTAGAGGCTCCCTCCACCATGAATTTGCCCAAACTGGGCTGTTTAGAGGCTCCCTCCACCATGAATTGGTCCAAACTGGGTTTTTTAGAGGCTCCCTCCACCATGAATTGGTCCAAACTGGGCTGTTTAGAGGCTCCCTCCACCATGAATTTGCCCAAACTGGGCTGTTTAGCGGCTCCCTCCACCATTAATTGGTCCAAACTGGGCTGGTTAGAGGCTCCCTCCACCATGAATTTGCCCAAACTGGGCTGTTTAGAGGCTCCCTCCACCATGAATTTGCCCAAACTGGGCTGGTTAGAGGCTCCCTCCACCATGAATTGGTCCAAACTTGGCTGTTTAGAGGCTCCCTCCACCATTAATTGGTCCAAACTGGGCTGGTTAGAGGCTCCCTCCACCATGAATTGGTCCAAACTGGGTTTTTTAGAGGCTCCCTCCACCATGAATTGGTCCAAACTGGGGTTTTTAGAGGCTCCCTCCACCATGAATTGGTCCAAACTGGGCTGTTTAGCGGCTCCCTCCACCATTAATTGGTCCAAACTGGGCTGGTTAGAGGCTCCCTCCACCATGAATTTGCCCAAACTGGGCTGTTTAGAGGCTCCCTCCACCATGAATTTGCCCAAACTGGGCTGGTTAGAGGCTCCCTCCACCATGAATTGGTCCAAACTGGGGTTTTTAGAGGCTCCCTCCACCATGAATTGGTCCAAACTTGGCTGTTTAGAGGCTCCCTCCACCATTAATTGGTCCAAACTGGGCTGGTTAGAGGCTCCCTCCACCATGAATTGGTCCAAACTGGGTTTTTTAGAGGCTCCCTCCACCATGAATTTGCCCAAACTGGGCTGGTTAGAGGCTCCCTCCACCATGAATTGGTCCAAACTGGGGTTTTTAGAGGCTCCCTCCACCATGAATTGGTCCAAACTTGGCTGTTTAGAGGCTCCCTCCACCATGAATTGGTCCAAACTGGGGTGGTTAGAGGCTCCCTCCACCATTAATTGGTCCAAACTGGGCTGGTTAGAGGCTCCCTCCACCATTAATTGGTCCAAACTGGGCTGGTTAGAGGCTCCCTCCACCATGAATTGGTCCAAACTGGGGTTTTTAGAGGCTCCCTCCACCATGAATTGGTCCAAACTTGGCTGTTTAGAGGCTCCCTCCACCATTAATTGGTCCAAACTGGGCTGGTTAGAGGCTCCCTCCACCATGAATTGGTCCAAACTGGGTTTTTTAGAGGCTCCCTCCACCATGAATTGGTCCAAACTGGGGTTTTTAGAGGCTCCCTCCACCATGAATTGGTCCAAACTGGGCTGTTTAGCGGCTCCCTCCACCATTAATTGGTCCAAACTGGGCTGGTTAGAGGCTCCCTCCACCATGAATTTGCCCAAACTGGGCTGTTTAGAGGCTCCCTCCACCATGAATTTGCCCAAACTGGGCTGGTTAGAGGCTCCCTCCACCATGAATTGGTCCAAACTGGGGTTTTTAGAGGCTCCCTCCACCATGAATTGGTCCAAACTTGGCTGTTTAGAGGCTCCCTCCACCATTAATTGGTCCAAACTGGGCTGGTTAGAGGCTCCCTCCACCATGAATTGGTCCAAACTGGGTTTTTTAGAGGCTCCCTCCACCATGAATTTGCCCAAACTGGGCTGTTTAGAGGCTCCCTCCACCATGAATTGGTCCAAACTGGGCTGGTTAGAGGCTCCCTCCACCATGAATTTCCCAAAACTTGGCTGTTTAGAGGCTCCCTCCACCATTAATTGGTCCAAACTGGGCTGGTTAGAGGCTCCCTCCACCATGAATTTGCCCAAACTGGGCTGTTTAGAGGCTCCCTCCACCATGAATTTGCCCAAACTGGGCTGTTTAGAGGCTCCCTCCACCATGAATTGGTCCAAACTGGGTTTTTTAGAGGCTCCCTCCACCATGAATTGGTCCAAACTGGGCTGTTTAGAGGCTCCCTCCACCATGAATTTGCCCAAACTGGGCTGTTTAGCGGCTCCCTCCACCATTAATTGGTCCAAACTGGGCTGGTTAGAGGCTCCCTCCACCATGAATTTGCCCAAACTGGGCTGTTTAGAGGCTCCCTCCACCATGAATTTGCCCAAACTGGGCTGGTTAGAGGCTCCCTCCACCATGAATTGGTCCAAACTGGGGTTTTTAGAGGCTCCCTCCACCATGAATTGGTCCAAACTTGGCTGTTTAGAGGCTCCCTCCACCATGAATTGGTCCAAACTGGGGTGGTTAGAGGCTCCCTCCACCATTAATTGGTCCAAACTGGGCTGGTTAGAGGCTCCCTCCACCATTAATTGGTCCAAACTGGGCTGGTTAGAGGCTCCCTCCACCATTAATTGGTCCAAACTGGGCTGGTTAGAGGCTCCCTCCACCATTAATTGGTCCAAACTGGGCTGGTTAGAGGCTCCCTCCACCATGAATTTGCCCAAACTGGGCTGGTTAGAGGCTCCCTCCACCATGAATTGGTCCAAACTGGGGTTTTTAGAGGCTCCCTCCACCATGAATTTGCCCAAACTGGGGTGTTTAGAGGCTCCCTCCACCATGAATTTGCCCAAACTCTGCTGGTTAGAGGCTCAATCCACCCTGATTTTCAAAACAAATGTTGGTGCCAACCTCAACTTACTACAAGGGCCAAATTCACTGCTGGTGACAAGCTCTCCTCACTGCAAGTGCCAAATACACATGTTTCAAGGTGTTTTCCTACTGTCAGAGAGGTGGTATTGAGTGTGTAAAGTGTGTAGTTGTTAGGCTGTGATGTTGGGGTAATAGAGGGTCTTTGGTGTGTTAGATGCCCCCAGACATGCTTCCCCTGCTGTCCCAGTGTCATTCCAGAGGTGTTGGCATCATTTCCTGGGGTGTCATAGTGGACTTGGTGACCCTCCAGACACGGATTTGGGTTTCCCCCTTAACGAGTATCTGTTCCCCATAGACTATAATGGGGTTCGAAACCCGTTCGAACACACGAACATTGAGCGGCTGTTCGAATCGAATTTCGAACCTCGAACATTTTAGTGTTCGCTCATCTCTAGTGCTAGTGACATCTGGAGAGAAAACAATAGGATAAGGAAGAAACTCAGCTCTGCTACATCTGTATACTACAATGGAATGATAAAGCTACAACAATAAGACATAAATGACAAGGCTGAGGAGCGGGGGTCAGTATCAGGGTAACATGATGGAGGAGCCGCCGCCATGCTCTGTGGTTAGATGACACATCTTGTGTAGGTGTGCAGCTCCAGCACGTCTGCGGAAATGTACAGAAAGATAATACTAATCCTTCCCCAGTAATAACAACCTTTAATACGACACAATATCAACCGCTGACACAAATATCACATAACAAGTCGGAGAGCGGATGATGCTGGGACCAGAGGAGATGTAAACCTCAAAGCCTAGGACAGAAGCCACTGAGTGACCTCAACTCTCAAGAGCTGTAATCTAACTGCAGATAGGAGGACTGATAGAGATCAGATGGTGGAGGGGCTGGGGGGACTCTGCTAGACCCACAGGCTACAGATAGACACATTGCTGGCCTGGGAGGAGCAGAGTACTCCAGCAATGGATTAAACTAGGGAGAGAAATTAAGAGAATTTGGAAGTTTTGTGAAGATACTTGTATGTTAATGCAACATTTTTTCTTTCCTCCCCCTCCCCCCTGACTACCTAATACCGCCAGCAATGTAGTCAGCATAATTTTGCACTCTAAAATGACCCCTTTAACCCTTTCCTAATCTCCTTGTTATGCCATTACTTATTCTCTTTATATTAGGTTTTCCATAGGACATTAAGGACATAAAGAATTATTTGGAAGTAGAAATGGTCAGAATTGACAGCAGTTGCCTGCACACCACTGGTCCTAGTACGTGTCAGAACATTAAAGAAGATGCGACTGCTCACCTGTTATTATTACTATCATTATTACATTTCTCAACAAATAAGAATTTGGTGGCACCAGAACTTGTGGTATTGTGCTGTTCCTCTGTTATCCCTCCTGGCAATCGATGAATAAATCAACATGTGGCTGTCACCACTTCCTGGTGCCCTTGTAGAATCTGCTTGTACAATGTAAGAGAGTCTAATAGCAATGACAACCATGATCATCAAAAGAAGAGATCATCACCGGCCCTACGTTGCCCAATTATGGGTCTGACTTGGCAGAGATATTGGTCAATGTGTGGTCAGCTTTAGTTTATTCTGTTATTAAATCTGGGATTTCTGCCATCAGGTGACTATCTTAGTCGCTAACCTGATCCATTTTGGATCCCACAGACGGATTAGCATGAGTTAAAGATTCAGTGACCCCAAGACTTTCACCACTATGTCCCCCATGCCATGTGTAATACTGTTCTCCATACACAGTATAATTCCCTTGTAGTCCCCCTACCCAGTATAATGCCCTTGTAGGGCCCCTACCCAGTATAATGCCCTTGTATTGCCCCTACCCAGTATAATGCCCTTGTAGCCCCCCTACCCAGTATAATGCCCTTGTATTGCCCCTACCCAGTATAATGCCCTTGTAGCCCCCCTACCCAGTATAATGCCCTTGTATTGCCCCTACCCAGTATAATGCCCTTGTAGCCCCCCTACCCAGTATAATGCCCTTGTAGTGCCCCTACCCAGTATAATACCCTTGTAGTCCCCCCTACCCAGTATAATTCCCTTGTAGTCCCCCTACCCAGTAGAATGCCCTTGTAGCCCCCCTACCCAGTATAATGCCCTTGTAGTCCCCCTACCCAGTATAGTGCCCTTGTAGGGCCCCTACCCAGTATAATACCCTTGTGTTGCCCCTACCCAGTATAATGCCCTTGTATTGCCCCTACCCAGTATAATGCCCTTGTAGTGCCCATACCCAGTATAATACCCTTGTAGTCCCCCCTACCCAGTATAATTCCCTTGTAGTCCCCCTACCCAGTAGAATGCCCTTGTAGCCCCCCTACCCAGTAGAATGCCCTTGTAGTGCCCCTACCCAGTATAATTCCCTCTTAGTGCCCCCACTTACACTCTCTTAAACTGCATCCACACACTTAGACCCCCCCACACACACACACACACACACACAGAGTATAATGCCCCCATAGTGGTCTCAGACAGTACAATGCCCCCTTATTGATCTCCACACTAGCCTGTTACATTGCCTGTAAGGTCTGAGTGCCGCCATCTTTGCACGACTTCAGGAGCGGATGGTCACTATGTGGTCAGTTGAGGCCCCCAATCTCTGGTACCCCATGAAATTGCTTAATTTGGCTGATGCCATATAACACTGCCCTGGGGTCTTGTCTGATATCAGTATTGAGGTGGTGTCACCCCTACACCCCTGTTAAAGTGGAAGTTGGGGGTGATAGTTGTCCTCCGCCTACTTGTGTCTAGGTGTTTGCCTCTGCCATTGTTCTGGGCTTCTCTCTGAATATATTTCCCAATCCATTCCATTCTTTCTCTACTAGATGAGTGAATACTATTCGATCGAATATCATGCAGCAAACACAGTAAAAATTTGTATCCCCTCCCACCTTCCCTGGCGTGTTTTTTGCACCAATAACTGTGCAGAGGAGGTAGGACAGGAACTACGGCAACGGAGGCAGTGAAAAACATTTTTAAAAAAACATTGGCTGCCGAAAACATGTGACCTCCCATTCATAAGAACGGCCGCCGCCATATTCGCCATTTTTGCGGTCGGAGATAGGGAGAGAAACATATCTGCTGAGGGCTAGATAGGCATTAGCTTCAGATAGGCAGGGAAAAACCGAAGAACAACAACTGCTCTTCTTAGAGGTATACACTGCAGGGACAGGAGTCCAGCTTTCCACGGATGGTGGGAAACAGGGATACAGAACAGTTACTTGTTGCTATATACGTGAACACCAGCTTTTATTAGGGGTCCCCCCCCCCCCACAAAATAGCAGAAATCCACAGCAGTTACTGAGCGCCTATTCGAAACGAATATCGAATATTTTACTGTTCGCTCATCTCTATTCTCTACCTATAAAGAAAAAACACATTACAATCTTATTGAATTTTTTGACGCTCGTGATAATCCTTTCCCATTCGCCGGTTCCTTACGTATAAAAATGAATGGGGTTCCTCTGACCTTGTCGTCTTCCTGATGGGATGCTTCATTATAAGCAGCATAAACATCCCTCACAGCTGTGGTGCGGGACGTGGGGCCCCAGAAAAACTCATTTACAACCTAGCCAATAAATATTTGTAATGCAGGTCCACAAAAAAAAAAAACGTAGCGGCAGCCTGCGGAGAATCTCGTTTTCTCCAGGATTAAGATACCTCGTAAAAGTTTACAGTACTGAGATGTGAGTCACGCGGAGGCTACATCAGTTTACTCGGCGTTAACCGCATTCACGCTATAAGTATCCGCGCTCTAATTTATAATAGTAATTTCAATGAAAATGACTTTATGCCTGGAACACAAGTATCTCATGGAGGAAGCAGCGATTGCTACACTTGTAATGTTACATGGAAGCAGCGAGGGAGCGAGGCACAATTATCCTGGGTACTCATCATTCACTTCCTTAAAGGGATCACCTGGTTTTTGCAAGTTCTCTGTCTAAATGCCCCTTGAAGGAATGTCGAGCCTTGCCTAGCATTGATCTTGGCAATGGACAGCATCGCAATCGCCTCTTGAACGCATGGTCAGCAATGGCGTAATTGGATTTCTATATGGTGCAACCAGGTGGAGTAGGCAGTGTGGTTGGGAGTAGTAGTTGCCACCACTCATTTCGTGTCTGTATAACGCTCTGGTCAAAGTGTATCTCAAGTAGTCGCATTGCAAAAAAATGGAGCAGCGTGCATTGTCTGACCGACCACCCCAATCAGGGATTCAAAACTCCCCAGGGACTCCCACAAATCAGCATTTCACTCCTAGTAGTTGGACATTCCCTTTAAACAACAATCTCCTACAGAATGGAGGTATAACCAGTGGCGTAACTACCCCCATAGCAGCAGAGGAAGCTCCAGCCGGTAACGGGCCCTATTTACTTACCGATCCTAGCAGGGCCGGGATCGGTAAGTGACACCGTGGGCCCCACAGACACTATCATTATACTCGGGGTTTTTTTCAGACTCCCAAATATAATGATCGGAGGCTCGGGAGAGGTAAGAAACATAAAAAACACTGTTACTTACCTCTCCACGATCTGGGCAGGCTTCAGGCCTAGTCGTCTGACGTCTCATGACCCCGACCTGCGTCCCGGGTCATGTGACGTCTGACGTCATTGAAGATGGACTACAGCAGAGGCCGACTGCAAGCAGACCCGGGAGATAGGTGAGTAACAGTGGGTTTTTTTATGTTTTTCTCTCCCTGGATCTCTGATTATTATACTCTGGGGTCTGAAAAGACTCCAGAGTATAATAATTGTTTATGGGTGTCCACAGTGGGGCATAATACTGTGTGCAGGAGCCACTATGGTGGATAATACTGTGTGCAGGGGCCACTATGGGGGGTAATACTGTGTGCAGGGGCCACTATGGGGGATAATACTGTGTGCAGGGGCCACTATGGGGGATAATACTGTGTGCAGGGGCCACTATGGGACATAATACTGTGTGCAGGGGCCACTATGGGGGATAATACTGTGTACAGGGGCCACTATGAGGCATAATACTGTATGCAGGGGCCACTATGGGGCATAATACTGTGTACAGGGGCCACTATGGGGCATAATACTGTGTACAGGGGCCACTATGAGGCATAATACTGTATGTAGGGGCCACTATGGGGCATAATACTGTGTACAGGGGCCACTATGAGGCATAATACTGTGTGCAGGGGCCACTATGGGGGATAATACTGTGTACAGGGGCCACTATGAGGCATAATACTGTATGCAGGGGCCACTATGGGGCATAATACTGTGTACAGGGGCCACTATGAGGCATAATACTGTATGTAGGGGCCACTATGGGGCATAATACTGTGTACAGGGGCCACTATGAGGCATAATACTGTGTACAAGGGCCACTATGAGGCATAATACTGTGTACAGGGGCCACTATGAGGCATAATACTGTGTGCAGGGGCCACTATGGGGCATAATACTGTGTGCAGGGGCCACTATGGGGGATAATACTGTGTGCAGGGGCCACTATAGGGATAATACTGTGTGCAGGGCCACTATGGGGGATAATACTTAATACTATGTGCAGGGTCCACTATGGGAAATAATACTGTGTGCAGGGTGTGTGCTGTGTGCTGTGCACAGGGGAAACTATGGGTGCATAATAGAGCGCGCAGGTATTCCGTAGGAGGGGGTCGGTCGAGGTCTTCGGCGTTGGTGTCGGTTGGGGGGGGGGGATTGGGGCGTGTCAAAAGTTCGCCATGGGGCCCCGCTATTCCTAGTTACACCACTGGGTATAAGCATAGAAAACGTAGAAAACCTATGTCCCTGGAACTCTCCCTGAGGCTAAAGCATAGCGGGTCACAGCGAAAAAACACTGCGGGGAAAAATGTGGTGGTAACGTATTGCGGTTTTTCCTGCAGTGCTTTTTACACAAAGTCCACAGCGGCTTTCTCTGCTTCCATTATATCTATCGGGAAATCGCTCGGTATCATTGACATGCTGAAAATTCCAAAACCATGACCGTTTTGAACATCGCAGTGTGTGGATGGGATTCGGCACTTTGCAGATACTGTAAAACTTTGTGTTTTATTTTCATTTACGCCACGTGGGGGTCTGGCATTGGAGGATTATGTACACTCACCAGCCATTTTATTAGGTACACCTGTCCAACTGCTCGTTAACACTTAATTTCTAATCAGCCAATCACATGGCGGCAGCTCAGTGCATTTAGGCATGTAGACATGGTCAAGACAATCTCCTGCAGTTCAAACCGAGCATCAGTATGGGGAAGAAAGGTGATTTGAGTGCCTTTGAACGTGGCATGGTTGTTGGTGCCAGAAGGGCTGGTCTGAGTATTTCAGAAACTGCTGATCTACTGGGATTTTCACGCACAACCATCTCTAGGGTTTACAGAGAATGGTCCGAAAAAGAAAAAACATCCAGTGAGCGGCAGTTCTGTGGGCGGAAATGCGTTGTTGATGCCAGAGGTCAGAGGAGAATGGCCAGACTGGTTCGAGCTGATAGAAAGGCAACAGTGACTCAAATAGCCACCTGTTACAACCAAGGTAGCCAGAAGAGCATCTCTGAACGCACAGTACGTCGAACTTTGAGGCAAATGGGCTACAGCAGCAGAAGACCACACCGGGTGCCACTCCTTTCAGCTAAGAACAGGAAACTGAGGCTACAATTTGCACAAGCTCATCGAAATTGGACAATTGAAGACTGGAAAAACGTTGCCTGGTCTGATGAGTTTCGATTTCTGCTGCGACATTCGGATGGTAGGGTCAGAATTTGGCGACAACAACATGAAAGCATGGATCCATCCTGCCTTGTATCAACGGTTCAGACTGGTGGTGGTGGTGTCATGGTGTGGGGAATATTTTCTTGGCACTCTTTGGGCCCCTTGGTACCAATTGAGCATCGTTGCAACGCCAAAGCCTACCTGAGTATTGTTGCTGACCATGTCCATCCCTTTATGACCACAATGTACCCAACATCTGATGGCTACTTTCAGCAGGATAATGCGTCATGTCATAAAGCTGGAATCATCTCAGACTGGTTTCTTGAACATGACAATGAGTTCACTGTACTCCAATGGCCTCCACAGTCACCAGATCTCAATCCAATAGAGCATCTTTGGGATGTGGTGGAACGGGAGATTCGCATCATGGATGTGCAACCGACAAATCTGCGGCAACTGTGTGATGCCATCATGTCAATATGGACCAAAATCTCTGAGGAATGCTTCCAGCACCTTGTTGAATCTATGCCACGAAGAATTGAGGCAGTTCTGAAGGCAAAAGGGGGTCCAACCCGTTACTAGCATGGTGTACCTAATAAAGTGGCCGGTGAGTGTAGATAATCTGTTTTCCCATAGTCCAAACAGCAGCACAACAGATGGGGTATTCCTGCCCCTGCGTGCAATCAGGACAGGTGGAACTTTTACTCAATCAAAGAACCTCCCCTATAAGAGGTCACCAGACCTCCCCCTCCTCGTGTTAGTTCTAAAGTAGAGATTTCCAAACCCTTCAGAAAATTAACAAGCCAAACATACAGGGAGGGAGCTTTGTGCTGCTGTTTGGACTATGGGAAAACAGATTATCTACATAATCCTCCATTCCCCATACGTCCAACACAGCAGCACAACAGATGGGGAGGTAGCAAGAAACCCCCCCTAGGGTGGGACTTCCTGACAAACTGATGTCAATACCGAGCGACCGAAGGCAGCCGTCTCCGCGCTAAAATCGTCCAACCTATCATGTCTCACAAAGTTAAGTGAGAACTCCAGGTTGCTGCCGCACAAATCTGGTCCAGGGAGATGGAATATCTCTCCCCACATGTCGTGGCAACTGCACAACTAGAATGTGCCCTTAAAACTCAGGCGGAAGTAGGCCCTGAGTACTGAATGCTTGAGAGATGGCCTCCTTGATCCATCTCGCCAATGTTGCCTTCAAGGCTCTACACCCCTTGCATTTTCTGAAAAGACTTACCAGAAAGGTTTTCTGGGTCGACGGGACTTTTTGGAATAAATCCCGGGAGATATCTTAATTGTACCCTGTCTGGAAGAATAGTAAATACGGCTCAGAGGCTGCTAAAGCCTGCAGTTCTCCAGTACGCTTAGCTGATGTGACGGCTAAGAGGAATTCCACTTTGCAGAAGAGGAACTTTAGTCCTATGTCTTGTAGTGGTTCAAAGGGGGGCCCACAGAGCCCCTGCAGTACCGTAGCTAAATCCCATTGGGGGATTAGGACTTGGATTGCGGGTCGGAGCCACCGGCCCCTCTTAAGGATTAATTTACCAACGAATCTTGAGACAATCTTATCCCTAATACGGCTGAAAGGGCAGCTACATGCACTTTTAATGTCACCGGGGTGAGGGCTTTCTCCAGCCCGCTTTACCAAAACTCCAATACCGTCTCCATAACTGGTATTGCACGTTGATTCTCTGTGCACCATTGCTGGTAAATTCTGCCAATCCTCATGTAGCTTCTATTCATAGAATCTGCCCTTGAGCAGGCCAGTGTTGTCCGCATGGCCTGTGACAATCCCCCATGACCGTATAGGGTGCGGTCAACCTCCAGGCTGTCAGGTTGAACCTCTTCAGGTCCTGGCATAGCTACTTGTTTCGGGTTACCGGGTTGTGAAGAAGTGGAAGCCTCCAGTAATTCCCTCGACTCATCTGTATGAGGTGGGTAAATCATGCCCTTTTTGGCCAGAACGGTATGATGGCAATCACCCATACCTGGTCTTGACTGATCTTGGCCAATACCTTCGACATAATAGAGTGCCCATAGCAAAAAGTATCAGTGCTTTTAGTTTTCAGAAAACACAGAGGAAAGCTAGGACTCAGCTTACCTTACTGGGCAGTGAATGAGCTGTGCACAGCTGAACCATCAGACACCCTGCAAAGCAGGTAAGACAAAACCTAAATCTTTCTCTCAGAAGGAAAGAAAGGGAAAGAAGAAGGAGCTAACAGCCACCTTCTTCCGATCCCGGAGGAGGCCACAGGCCTCCTCCCACCTGTCCCTGTCCGCAATACAGAAAAAAAACACGAGGAGGGGGAGGTCTGGTGACCTCTTATAGGGGAGGTTCTTTGATTGAGTAAAAGTTCCACCTGTCCTGATTGCACACAGGGGCAGGAATACCCCATCTGTTGTGCTGCTGTGTTGGACGTATGGGGAATGAGGTCTGCTTTTTCCTCATCCACAAAAACACATATACCTGCAATTGCTCAAGTTGCGGGGCGCAGGTTGTTAAAGGTTGTTAGGTCTGGTCTGACATTCACAGGTCCAAGTCATAGCTATGAGGGCCATACAAAAATTCCCTGCTAGAGATGAGCGAACAGTGTTCTATCGAACACATGTTCGATCGGATATCAGGGTGTTCGCCATGTTCGAATCGAATCGAACACCACGTGGTAAAGTGCGCCAAAATTCGATTCCCCTCCCACCTTCCCTGGCGCCTTTTTTGCACCAATAACAGCGCAGGGGAGGTGGGACAGGAACTACGACACTGGGGGCATTGAAAAAAATTGGAAAAAGTCATTGGCTGCCGAAATCAGGTGACCTCCATTTTAGACGAATAGTGGATTTCAAATCCGGGTCATATGAGAATGTGAACTTTGTGACTATGAGACAGGGATAGCTGTACAGGCAGGGATAGCTAGGGATAACCTTTATTTAGGGGGGAATGTTATTAAAAATAACTTTTTGGGGCTCTATCGGGTGTGTAATTGTGATTTTTGTGAGATAAACTTTTTCCCATAGGGATGCATTGGCCAGCGCTGATTGGCCGAATTCTGTACTCTGGCCAATCAGCGCTGGCCAATGCATTCTATTAGCTTGATGAAGCAGAGTGTGCACAAGGGTTCAAGCGCACCCTCGGCTCTGATGTAGCAGAGCCGAGGCTGCACAAGGGTTCAAGCGCACCCTCGGCTCTGATGTAGGAGAGCCGAGGGTGCACTTGAACCCTTGTGCACCCTCAGCTCTGCTACATCAGAGCCGAGGGTGCGCTTGAACCCTTGTGCACACTCTGCTTCATCAAGCTAATAGAATGCATTGGCCAGCGCTGATTGGCCAATGTATTCTATTAGCCTGATGAAGTAGAGCTGAATGTGTGTGCTAAGCACACACATTCAGCTCTACTTCATCGGGCTAATAGAATGCATTGGCCAGCGCTGATTGGCCAGAGTACGGAACTCGACCAATCAGCGCTGGCTCTGCTGGAGGAGGCGGAGTCTAAGATCGCTCCACACCAGTCTCCATTCAGGTCCGACCTTAGACTCCGCCTCCTCCGGCAGAGCCAGCGCTGATTGGCCGAAGGCTGGCCAATGCATTCCTATGCGAATGCAGAGACTTAGCAGTGCTGAGTCAGTTTTGCTCAACTACACATCTGATGCACACTCGGCACTGCTACATCAGATGTAGCAATCTGATGTAGCAGAGCCGAGGGTGCACTAGAACCCCTGTGCAAACTCAGTTCACACTAATAGAATGCATTGGCCAGCGCTGATTGGCCAATGCATTCTATTAGCCCGATGAAGTAGAGCTGAATGTGTGTGCTAAGCACACACATTCAGCACTGCTTCATCAAGCCAATACAATGCATTAGCCAGTGCTGATTGGCCAGAGTACGGAATTCGGCCAATCAGCGCTGGCTCTGCTGGAGGAGGCGGAGTCTAAGGTCGGACCTGAATGGAGACTGGTGTGGAGCGATCTTAGACTCCGCCTCCTCCAGCAGAGCCAGCGCTGATTGGTCGAGTTCCGTACTCTGGCCAATCAGCGCTGGCCAATGCATTCTATTAGCCCGATGAAGTAGAGCTGAATGTGTGTGCTTAGCACACACATTCAGCTCTACTTCATCAGGCTAATAGAATACATTGGCCAATCAGCGCTGGCCAATGCATTCTATTAGCTTGATGAAGCAGAGTGTGCACAAGGGTTCAAGCGCACCCTCGGCTCTGATGTAGCAGAGCCGAGGCTGCACAAGGGTTCAAGTGCACCCTCGGCTCTCCTACATCAGAGCCGAGGGTGCGCTTGAACCCTTGTGCAGCCTCGGCTCTGCTACATCAGAGCCGAGGGTGCGCTTGAACCCTTGTGCACACTCTGCTTCATCAAGCTAATAGAATGCATTGGCCAGCACTGATTGGCCAGAGTACGGAATTCGGCCAATCAGCGCTGGCCAATGCATTCTATTAGCCCGATGAAGTAGAGCTGAATGTGTGTGCTAAGCACACACATTCAGCACTGCTTCATCACGCCAATACAATGCATTAGCCAGTGCTGATTGGCCAGAGTACGGAATTCGGCCAATCAGCGCTGGCTCTGCTGGAGGAGGCGGAGTCTAAGATCGCTCCACACCAGTCTCCATTCAGGTCCGACCTTAGACTCCGCCTCCTCCAGCAGAGCCAGCGCTGATTGGCCGAATTCCGTACTCTGGCCAATCAGCACTGGCTAATGCATTGTATTGGCTTGATGAAGCAGTGCTGAATGTGTGTGCTTAGCACACACATTCAGCTCTACTTCATCGGGCTAATAGAATGCATTGGCCAATCAGCGCTGGCCAATGCATTCTATTAGCGTGAACTGAGTTTGCACAGGGGTTCTAGTGCACCCTCGGCTCTGCTACATCAGATTGCTACATCTGATGTAGCAGTGCCGAGTGTGCATCAGATGTGTAGTTGAGCAAAACTGACTCAGCACTGCTAAGTCTGCATTCGCATAGGAATGCATTGGCCAGCCTTCGGCCAATCAGCGCTGGCTCTGCCGGAGGAGGCGGAGTCTAAGGTCGGACCTGAATGGAGACTGGTGTGGAGCGACCTTAGACTCCGCCTCCTCCAGCAGAGCCAGCGCTGATTGGCCGAATTCCGTACTCTGGCCAATCAGCACTGGCTAATGCATTGTATTGGCTTGATGAAGCAGTGCTGAATGTGTGTGCTTAGCACACACATTCAGCTCTACTTCATCGGGCTAATAGAATGCATTGGCCAGCGCTGATTGGCCGAATTCCGTACTCTGGCCAATCAGCACTGGCTAATGCATTGTATTGGCTTGATGAAGCAGTGTTGAATGTGTGTGCTTAGCACACACATTCAGCTCTACTTCATCGGGCTAATAGAATGCATTGGCCAATCAGCGCTGGCCAATGCATTCTATTAGCGTGAACTGAGTTTGCACAGGGGTTCTAGTGCACCCTCGGCTCTGCTACATCAGATTGCTACATCTGATGTAGCAGTGCCGAGTGTGCATCAGATGTGTAGTTGAGCAAAACTGACTCAGCACTGCTAAGTCTGCATTCGCATAGGAATGCATTGGCCAGCCTTCGGCCAATCAGCGCTGGCTCTGCCGGAGGAGGCGGAGTCTAAGGTCGGACCTGAATGGAGACTGGTGTGGAGCTATCTTAGACTCCGCCTCCTCCAGCAGAGCCAGCGCTGATTGGTCGAGTTCCGTACTCTGGCCAATCAGCACTGGCCAATGCATTTCTATGGGGAAAAGTTAGCTTGCGAAAATCGCAAACTGACAGGGATTTCCATGAAATAAAGTGACTTTTATGCCCCCAGACATGCTTCCCCTGCTGTCCCAGTGTCATTCCAGGGTGTTGGTATCATTTCCTGGGGTGTCATAGTGGACTTGGTGACCCTCCAGACACGAATTTGGGTTTCCCCCTTAACGAGTTTATGTTCCCCATAGACTATAATGGGGTTCGAAACCCATTCGAACACTCGAACAGTGAGCGGCTGTTCGAATCGAATTTCGAACCTCGAACATTTTAGTGTTCGCTCATCTCTATTCCCTGCACATACCTCAACTCCTTAGAAAGTGAGGAATGACTTTGCACCTCCACCAGCCCAGACGGATCCACCTATCTCCAGCCACATTGGTAACAGATAAGAGCTTTACAACTTGTTAAAGAGTAAATACTCAATAAGGTCCCTAGCAGTGGTCCCTGAGATATGCAACAAGTAGAATAAGAGCTGGCCAAACGACCATTTGCACCCTGGTAGTACTCACCTCTGGCAGGGATCCATCCCAGGTCCTGCTGACACTGAGTACACCCAGGTGGCTACTGCAGACAATCATTGCCGTCAGCAATCTCATGCACTATGTGTCAGCATCGCTACTATGGGCAGTGATTGACTACAGGGGTTACGTGGATGTGGGACATGTCACTGCTGCAGGAAAATCAAGACCTACAGAGACCACCGCAGCTACACCCTGGAGAATACAGGCACTGCAAATATGTAGATTCTGCTATGTTATTGTCTGCTCATTGCATATGGGGCACCATCAGAGCCTGGAGCTGCAGGAGACTAGAATGGGGCTCTTTGGGTAGACAAATGCAATCCAACATTGCAATATCCATCCTATTAATATTATAAATTTGAAATGTTTGTGAGTTTGTGGGTTTGTGACTTTGGATGTTCGGATGTTTGGCGGTCAGTCACGCAAAACCCGCTCCACCGATTTGGCTGAAATTTTCCACAAACATAGTTAATACACACGCTATTTACGGTGCGCGTTTACGGTCGCGTGTACGCGGCGTTAACGCCGCCTAAACCCGATCGGAAAATTTCACCCGCGACTCGATTTACAATCACTTCTACAATCACCACAGACGAAGTCGCGGGTAGCAGCTAGTAATGAATATAGCTATCTATCTAGACCAGTATGCATGTGTATTGGAGAGTCAGGAGGAATAGCCATCAGATGTCAGGGCATCAGCTGACAGCTATGTAAAGTGTATGGCCACCTTAAGAGGTAATTTGCAAATTAACCCAAAAAGTGATGCCCCCTACTACAAGACAAAATGATGACCCTTGGAGCGACATCTGCCCCTGTAGTGGACTAACCCAATCCTGCTTACACAGGGCCCCTGCCGTCTGCCTTTGTTTACCCCACATAAACACATTCCTACATGTCAAGTCAGTTGTTAAAGTTGTTTCTGTCGGATTACTTCCATCCTGTGGAGGCGGCTTGATAGTCTGAGGAATTTAGCTGCAATATTTTCCTCTTTGGCGTCGAATCCATGGAGGTACTAGTACGATTATGTAATGCAATCTGTTCTCTTTATGCAAAGAGGGGGGGGGGGGGGGAGCGTCCCTTAAATATGCCATTTCCCTTTGTCATGTGTAGTCGGTGACTAGATTGGAGCAGATATATAATCTATGAGTCCGGGCTCTCAGCGCTTTGTGTTTGGCTCTTCACGGAGCTATGGGGGAACCTTGTAAATGACATGGAGAGAGACGAGACAGGATGGAGAGCACTTAGTGAGATAACCTCGTGACAGGCCCGCAGGGCAAATCTACAGATGCCAACACTGGCACCTAAGGAGGCTGCGAGCGATCCAGATGTTACAGCTGCACACTTCTCTACTTTGGCATCTGTGTCCTGTGACATTTCTAAAATAGAACATCCGGGCTCGGATCTGACAATAGATCTTCACTCCATATATCAAGAGGCACGTGGCTAGAGGAGCCAAGATATGGACCATGCAAGAGCAAGATCTCAGTTGTCTCCCCTGTTACAGAAGGGAATTGATGATAGACCGAGAGTCTGCAAATCTCTGGACACTGCCCATCAATGCCAAAGGAAAGTAGGGGGTGCAGAGGCTAAAAACTAGCCATGGTGCTGACGGCAACCACAAGCCACAGCATACTGTATGATAGATGAGGATTGTCTACACGGGATACACTTGTAGTCTCATCTACCAGAAATATTTGCTCTGTATGAATGCAACAAACATATTGAACACTAAATATTTGGGCACATGGTGTAACAGAAAGTTGCAGAACTTTTCATCAGTGGTGTAACTACCGCCATAGCAGCAGAGGCAGCTGCCACAGGGCCCGGGACATTAGGGGCCCGGTGACAGCCGCTACCACTGCTATCATTATACTCGGGGGGTCTTTTCGGACCCCCGAGTATAATGATTGGAGGAACGGGAGAGATAAGAAACATAAAAAAAACACTGTTACTTACCTCTCCACGATCCGGGCAGGCTTTGGCCTAGTCGTCTGGCGTCTCATGACCCTGGCCTGTGTCCTGGGTCATGTGATATCTGACGTAATTGAAGATCGACTACTTCAGAGGCCGACAGCGTAGGAGATGGGCGATAGGTGAGTAACAGAGGATTTCTATGTTTTTCTCCCCCTGGGTCTCCGATTATTATAGTCTGAGGTCTGAAAAGACCCCAGAGTATAATAATTGTTTATGGGTGTCCACAGTGGGACATAATATTGTGTGCAGGCATCACTATGGGGCATAATACTGTGTGCGGGGGCCACTATAGGGCATACTACTGTGTGCAAGGGACACTGAGGGACATAATACTGTGTGCAGGGGCCACTAACGAACATAATACTGTGTGCAGGGGCCACTATGGGGCATAATAGTGTGTGCAAGGGCCACTATGGGATATAATTCTGTGTGCAGGGGCCACTATGGGGCATAATAGTGTGTGCAAGGGCCACTATGGGATATAATACTGTGTGCAGGGGCCACTATGGGGACATAATACTGTGTACTGGGGCCACTATGGGGCATAATAGTGTGTGCAGGGGCCAGTATGGGGGAAAATACTGTGTGCAGGGGCCACTATGGTGCATAATACTGTGTGCAGGGGCCACTATGAGGGATAATACTGTGTGCAGGGGTCACTATGGGGCATACTACTGTGTGCAGGGGACACTGAGGGACATAATACTGTGTGCAGGGGCCACTAACGAACATAATACTGTGTGCAGGGGCCCACTAACGAACATAATACTGTGTGCAGGGGCCACTATGGGGCATAATAGTGTGTGCAAGGGCCACTATGGGATATAATACTGTGTGCAGGGGCCACTATGGGGACATAATACTGTGTACTGGGGCCACTATGGGGCATAATAGTGTGTGCAGGGGCCACTATGGGGTATAATACTGTGTGCAGGGGCCACTATGGGGACATAATACTGTGTACTGGGGCCACTATGGGGCATAATACTGTGTGCAGGGGCCACTATGGGGGAAATACTGTGTGCAGGGGCCACTATGGGGCATAATACTGTGTGCAGGGGCCACTATGGGGGATAATACTGTGTGCAGGGGTCACTATGGGGCATACTACTGTGTGCAGGGGACACTGAGGGACATAATACTGTGTGCAGGGGCCACTAACGGACATAATACTGTGTACTGGGGCCACTATGGGGCATAATAGTGTGTGCAGGGGCCACTATGGGGTATAATACTGTGTGCAGGGGCCACTAACGGACATAATACTGTGTACTGGGGCCACTATGGGGCATAATAGTGTGTGCAGGGGCCACTATGGGGTATAATACTGTGTGCAGGGGCCACTATGGGGACATAATACTGTGTACTGGGGCCACTATGGGGCATAATAGTGTGTGCAGGGGCCACTATGGGGTATAATACTGTGTGCAGGGGCCACTATGGGGACATAATACTGTGTGCAGGGGCCACTATGGGGCATAATACTGTGTGCAGGGGCCACTAACAGACATAATACTGTGTACTGGGGCCACTATGGGGGAAAATACTGTGTGCAGGGGCCACTATGGGGCATAATACTGTGTGCAGGGGCCACTATGGGGGATAATACTGTGTGCAGGGGCCACTAACGGACATAATACTGTGTACTGGGGCCACTATGGAGCATAATAGTGTGTGCAGGGGCCACTATGGGGACATAATACTGTGTGCAGGGGCCACTATGGGGCATAATACTGTGTGCAGGGGCCACTAACGGACATAATACTGTGTGCAGGGGCCACTATGGGGCATAATAGTGTGTGCAGGGGCCACTATGGGGTATAATACTGTGTGCAGGGGCCACTATGGGACATAATACTGTGTACAGGGGCCACTAACGGACATAATACTGTGTACTGGGGCCACTATGGGGCATAATAGTGTGTGCAGGGGCCACTATGGGGGAAAATACTGTGTACAGGGGCCACTATGGGGACATAATACTGTGTGCAGGGGCCACTATGGGGCATAATACTGTGTGCAGGGGCCACTATGGGGTACAATACTGTGTGCAGGGGCCACTATGGGGGATAATACTGTGTGGAGTGGCGACTATGGGAGATAATACTATGTGGAGGGGCCACTGAGGGGGATAATACTGTGTGGAGGGGCCACTATGGAAGATAATACTATGTGCAGGGGCCACTAAGGGACATAATACTGTGTGCAGGGGCCACTATGGGGTATAATAGAGCACGCATGAATGTGTAGGAGGGGGTCGGTCGAGGTCTTCGGCGTCGGTGTCGGTCGGGGGGGGGGGGGGGGACTTCAAAAGTTCACCACGGGGCCCCTCCATTCCTACTTACGCCACTGCTTTTCATTATACCCTAGTTAAAAAAAACATACCTCCAGGTGAATATAAGAAACTTTATAATATGATCTTTATTAATAAAATCTGTCTCTTTCTCCATTTATAGATTGAGTTACTTGTAAATAGAAGCCTATGGAGAGGGGAGAGGAAGGGGCTGGAAAAGAAATACAAATAACTAATGTCACAATGCCACTTCTCCTCAAGGTAACTATCAGGTGTGATATATGATGGGTTTGGGTGACCATAGGGCATCATTGTTTTCTAGCATATATCTTACAATACAACGGTCAATATTGGGTCACAGCTTCTCTGTGTGATCTCAACCATGTTATCTTTTCCTCCACCAATCCTCGCTCCTCTCCCACAGGTTCCTGTAGCTCCACATGATAGATATTTAAGCTATTTTGTAGGCAATATTTACATTGATGAGGATGTGTCTGCAGCCTGGGAAGTACTTGGAGATTTGCCATTCTTTGCATTTAACTTTTCTTGAAGTGTTTTGGTTAAACACAATTTTTAATAGCGAGTAAACAGCTTCTCCTATATCACCGTGCTGCATGGCTGCCAATCCAATGATTACAAGTGAGACCTCACTGGTACTGATGAATACTACAGCCATGCAAGTCTGGATGGAAATGAAGGGGAGACATTGCATTGAACCCCTGAGAAGGGTAATTGCAAGTTCCAGGCTAATGTCTCACCATTGTCCAGACACGTATATGTGCATAGCCTGTGCATGGATCACAACCATTCTGGATCTGACTTGGCACCTCTTAGGTGGGGTATTTAAGAAGTCCTTTTGGATGGTCCTTCAGGGGGCGCATATTACCCATGCTCATGGTTGCCATTACACCAGTCAGGACGGTGGTCGGGGGACTCCTGTTTTGGACTTAGATGTGTGTGCCAGAGGTTGCAGTTTTGTGGCTGGCAAAAATTGACAAACGTCATGGCACAGAAAGGGTCGGGATCTGAGTTATCTCCAATTCTTACTCTTAGTGTTGGAGGACATCTGCCAGTCATTCCTTTAGTAGGTTATCACCTCTTTGTAAGTCTATGGAGAATTGACCAGAGAAGTGAGTATATAAAGAGAGATAGCATAAAGAACACAGGTTTAATTTGATGCAGGAGCTAAATAGGAACTCTCTATCTCAACCAAAGTGCTTTGTACTTAACTATAAGTCAGTACTTCTCTCTATATGTCCTGCACGGTTTTAGGGCCATGAGAGAGATAGTCCTCTACTGACTGTATGCTATATATAGTTATAGCTATATTCCCCCCTCTCCAGCTCAGAGAACTGCAAACTACAGAGAAAACCTGCCGAGGGGAAAGCAGCTAAATGATGTAATATACAAGTCACATAATGCCTAGAATTTAGGATATCCCCCATGTATATACACCATACTATTAATCTATGCAAAGCTTGTTTAAAGGTGAGGTACAGTTTAAACTTTATTGATACGTAACAGGAAGTCACATAAGACCCTCCCCCGATACCACCACAAGGAAAAAGTATCCAGATTGAAAACAGTGTTTCCAAATCAATGATGTGTGATCAATGTACAACTGATGGATATAATATACTATATAATACTGTATACAGCAACTAGAACTAACATTAGCGACACTGCTCGTGGACTTTATTTACTCATCTCTTCATGTTCGCTGTGACCTCGGCCACCATTAGCCATGATAATACTAGTAATGATGGCGATTCTAGATGTTTAGAATGTTTCTGCTCCTTTCTTCTTATGGTAGATGTAATCCTGGCATGTTATGGGTGTTCCTTGGCATTAGGCACGTTCCTGTCTCTCATCTCCATGCCTTTCTTCGGTCTCCATGTATCTGTATCTGTATCTGGTTGTGTGAGATATCAGACAGAGAAGATCTGAAAGGGCTCATTGCTCGCCGATCACTGACGTCGGCTCCTGCTGGGATGAAAGGGCGTCAGAGCTTCTTACATGGCTAGTTGAGACTAAACTGGAATAAGACATGTCAGTAATAAAGAAACACACATTACTTTTTGTTTGGACTACAATTCCAGGAATTCACATTGAGGTCCTTCATGGTGGAGAAGCAAGGACTGGAGTAGGACAAGGCCACCCTTTAGATCCCTCAGTCATCTCAGACCTCAGACCAGATACCTCCATGTACTTACTGTTCCATGGTCAGATCCTCTACAGCTTCAGCCACTGCCACATCAGGTCCAGACAGCATTCAGTAACTAGAAGTTGTGAGTGCCAACTTGATACTGGATGGTGTCTCAATCCAATATGGTGGCATCTAGAACTGAAGAGGATCCAACCTGGGAGTAAGGAGTGGTAGGGCCATGGAGGAGTTAATGTTGTAACTGAGACCATTGTAGCGTCACCTAATGGTATTGGTAATGGGCCCTACCATTACTCCAAGACAGACATGGTGAAGGACCAGGACTACTGCAACCATTTTAGTCAGGCCACTGTCAAATATACAATGGTTGTTATTGGAGGCATCAAACTGTGTGGGGGCCACAAGGAGGACAGTACAAGGTGTGTGGGTCACAATGACAGTGCGCTATAGTGTGTGGCCATTATACTGTATAGGGGCTATGGTATACAGTGTGGAGATCAAATGAGGACACTATATTATGATGGCGCTTCAAGGGGACATTATAATATCTAGGGGCAATAGGGGGAACCTTATACTGTTTTGAGGTCACAAGGGGGATATTATACTTTGTGGGAGCCACAAGGGGGTCATTATATGGTGTTTTCCAAGCTAATGGGGAGTTGTTACACTGTGTTGGAACTAGAAGTGGGCATGATACTGTGGTGAACCACAAGGGGGGGCATTATTCTGTATGGGAGCTGGGTTGCAATACAAAGGGACTGGGTGGCATTGTTGCGATCAGCTGCTGTATGAGCAGAAGTTCTGCTGAAGTCAATACAAGGAAAGAATTATTGTCAGTCTCAAAAAAGTAAAGCACCAGCGAGACAAAGGAGAATATCCAGGACCTGCAGTGCATGGACTGAGGCGAGGGAGCCCCGAGAAGGAGCCACCTACAGCTGTACAGTCAGAGTCTGGAGATCTGGAGGATCAGCACATTCTTCTGCAGGTTAACAATTCGACAGGAAAATAATAATAATAGACGCACGATTGTATATAGAGAGCTGGATAAACACATATGTTTTGTGTCCCCGCTGAGGTCCAGCTGGGACCCTCATTCCCACCCAATGTGCTGTGCAGGAGCTGACAGCGTCCCATGATGTCCCACAGATACGTTGCAAGGGTAAGCACCTAAATAGAGTAAGGTGAGACGTTCTGCAGCTGACTATTGGACTCCAGGTCCTAATTCTACATCATTTCCAACACCTCTGCTTGCTCTCGTTGAATGAGTCCAGTCCAGACTCCAGGAAAAACGGACCAGTCTCCTCCAAGGAAATGCAGGGGGGCATTTCCTTATGCAGCAGCCATCTTACCCGTAGGGCAGATTAACCAAAGTGCACTTACACATGGCCCTGATACAGGGCACAAAACAGGCAAACCCGGGAAGTTAGAACTGACACTTAGACCCCTTCATAGAGTGGAATCTGAGGCTGAATATTTTGGCACGGATACCACCCTCAAATTCCTTTGCAGATTGTGTCCAGAACCAATGGGTGTCAGACCTCACAGCAAGACCCCAAACAATAAGCTTCCTGCTCGATCTTACTGTGGAATCACCATTGAGGACAACTCATCTGAGAAAACCGCGACGGAGCAGCGAGGAGCCTGGAGACGGAAAATGAATGGCAGATGTCCGCCACAAATTCCTCTCCATATTCCACGGTGTGAACATATCCTCATTGTGCAAAAACAGCAGAATATTTTTACTTCTCCCCAGAAAAATAAGAAATCTGGAAACAAATGGTTTCGTTTCCACGACTTCTACAAGCGCAAAACGTTTGTGAAAATATTGACGTCCTCCATCTGTTTCTGCACTGACCCGTTAAAAATTCCTACAAGGGGGAAGAAGGAGAATAAGACGTCTTTGGAGCGATCCGCCGTTCTGTTTATCCTTTATTTTACATTTCAGATTGCAATAACAGATATTTAATCACACGCCGGCGCTACCCCTCCCCCGAAATGAACGAGCATCAGCAGTTTTAGAAGAGCTTATGAGCTTATCTGCAGATATTACTGGAACGCTGAAGCCGAGCTGCAAGACAATTATTCATTACAAGACGAGACAATATCATCGCAGAACGCAAAGACGCTCCATTGAAGATACAACGTATCAGTGGCTTCCTGGGTTTGATAGGAGCATACGCAGAAATCATAGGACCCCATGGCATAACCTAGAGCCCATCGCCCATGGAAAGATTCGTACAAATGGGTTGTTCAGGACACTAAAAAGAAGGAGCAGCACCACACCTGTCCATAGGTTGTATCTGGTATTGCAGCTCAGCTCCATTAAAGTGTATAAACCTTAGTTGCAATATAATAACCTGTGGACAGGTATGGAAAGAACAGCCATGTTTATTACACCTTTGCATTTTATCAGGGTCTTAGCTGCAGATTTTACACATATTCTTGCCTCCCTTTACACAAAGAGTTAATTAAAATTCTGTATGTGTAGATACCGCTGAGGGAGTTCTTATGGGTGCACCAGGCACAGCTAGTGGGACCTCATTGCATATCAATGTAAACATTAAGGGATTTTACAGCCACCGCTAGAGGGAGCGCACTGTGTATTGATTATACAGCCACACAGCTACCATTGGGGCATGCTCACTGCATACAGATTTATACAGCCACCAGTAGGGGGAGCTGACTTTACATGAATTATATACAGCAAACACTAGAGGGAGCTCACAATATATATGGGTTTATACAGCTACCACTAGGGGGAGCTCACTGCATATGGATTATATAGCAACCACTTAAGGTAGTTTACTGCATATGGATTATACAGCCATACAGCTACCATTGGGATATGCTCACTGCATACAGATTTATACAGCTACCAGTAGGAGGAGATCACTTTACATGAATTATATACAGCAATCACTAAGGGGAGCTCACAATATATATGGTTTATACAGCTACCAATAGGGGGAGCTCACTGCATATGGATTATATAGCAATCACTTGGGGTAGTTTACTGCATATGGATTATACAGCTACCATTTGGATATGCTCACTGCATACAGGTCTATGCAGCCAACAGTGGGGGGAGTTCACTTTACATTAATTATATACAGCCACCACTAGGAGGAACTCACAATATATATGGGTTTATACAGTTACCACTAGGGGGCGTTTACTGCATATGGATTATACAGCCATAGAGCTACCATTGGTATATCCTCACTGCATACAAATTTATACAACCACCAGCAGGGGGTGCTCACTTTACATATATATTTATGGGTTTATAGAGCTACCACTAGGGGGAGCTCACTGCATATGGATTGATACAGTCACTATTACAGAGAGTTCACTGTATTTGGATACAGGGTAGTACAATTCAATAAGGTCTTGGTATAGTCGATGGCTACAGTTACAGAAGCCCTGGTGTGAGCACTGGTGTGAATATGGTTTAGCCCTTCATTTTATGCAAAACCTTTGTACCATGACATTGCAAAAAAATGTGAGCAATTCCTAATTCATCTCTAATGTATCTGTGTATATATATATAGAGAGAGGGAATCTGTTGATGCAGCAGAGCCTGAAGTGCTAAATGACAGTAACCCCCAACAAATCTGTGTAATCCACATAGAAAACAGTGTGAACAACCAAATGACTAACTCAGCTCTGCTACATCTGAGCATGCAACTTAGGAATTGAGGCGCGACCAGTGGCTATATATAGTGATGCATCAATCCTTGGAATAGAAAGAACTAATTATGTCACGTAGAGCTTCCCACAGATATGGATGAGCCGTCCTGTCGCTGACAAGATGGAGTCACGTTACCCCAAGAGCGATTATACCGCCTCTTACGATGGGTGAAATGTTCAAGTCACAACCACAGCTCAGGGTTTGCTCCAATTACCTGTCCAATTCTGAGATCTGGGCACCTCCGAGCAGGTGGTATTCAATTGCACAACATACCCCAATGGCAGGCAATCCGGGATCCATTTGCTCTTCTCTCATTGGATGGTTGATTAGATCTATTGAGGTCACTCTTACCTTGTGCCTGTACCTCAGGGCAGCAGGAGTTTAAGGTCTTGTTAACATCAGCATTCGTGTTCTGTCCGGGGTAGTCCGCATGAGGATCTCCCCCCCCCCCCCCCCCGAACGGAATACCGAATGCAACTGCAAATGATGTGCAGTGAAAGCACACGGACCCCATAGACTATAACGGGGTCCCTGTGCTTGCCTCGAGATCTCCGCAGTTCACAATTTACTTTCCTGTCCGCATAATTTGTGCGAGAAGCGCGCGGCAAGCACATGGACCCCATTATAGTCTATGGGGTCCATGTGCTTTCACTGCACACCACTTGCAGTTCGGTATCTGCCTGAAGTTAGGACATGTCGCTTTTTTTTTTCAACAGGCTGGAAAAAAAACACTAGATGAAAAAAAAAAAACTGCTAGCGACTCTGATTGAAATGAATAGGAGGCATTTTTTTCAGGTGGATTTTGAGGTGGATTCTGCGTCAAACTCCTCCTGCAAAAAACTCTGTGTGTACAGACCCTTACATCTAACGATGCTCTATAAACTAAGAGGGTTAAATCCTCATTTTATTTTTATCCTCAGTTGTGATAGGCCGATACATTGTTGCAAAACCTCAGCGAATAGAGATTCCAGTTGTTACTGAGCTAACTGGAACACTGCAACAAAACCGACATGTTGGAAGAGCCGCCATAGATAAGGATGGATTGTCAGTAGAGATGAGCGAGTAGTATTCGATCGAGTAGGTATGCAATAGACTACTACGGTATTCGAAATATTCGTACTCGATCGAATACTACTCCTATTCGCAGTAAATATTCAATTCAGAACCAGTGTTGATTGGCCGAATGCTATACAGTGTACAGCATTCGGCCAATCAACGCTAGTTCTGCAGGAGGCTTGTCTGTGACGAGGTGGAGTCTAAGATCAGACCACAGCAGAATTCATTGTAGTCCGATCTTAGACTCTGCCTCCTCACAGACGAGCCTCCGGCAGAACTAGCGTTGATTGGCCGAATGCTGTACACTGTATAGCATTCAGCCAATCAACACTGGTCAATGCATTCCTATTAGAAAAAGTCAGCTCCCATATAACCGCAAGCTGCCAGCTCTCCCGACTAACAAAGAAGAACCTGCTGTAGAACCAGTGTTGTTTGGCCGAATGCTATACAGTACTATACATTCGGCCAATCAATGCTGGTTGTGCAGGACAAGTAAGGGCCCGTTCACATTAGCGCTTGCCTCCCGTCTGGAAGGAGTACACAGGAGGACCCCCCGAACGGAATATCAGCGCAACTGCAAGCGTTGTGCAGTTCAACACATGGATCCCATAGCATATAATGGGCTCAGTGTGCATGTCGCGCACTGCCCGCATGAATCAGTCATGCGGGTAGTGTGCTGCAAACACACGGACCCGTTATAGTCTATGGGGTCCGTGCGCTTTAACTGCACAGCGCTCCTCCTAAACACTCTCCTCCTGCTACTCCTGGACTTGGTGACTCTCCTTTAGTGGAATAGTGGTTTCCCCTGAAACGAGCATTTTTTCCCATAGACTATAATGGGATTCGATATTCGATCGAGTAGTTGAATACTGAGGCTCTACTCGAAATGAATATCAAATCTCGAATATTTCACTGTTCGCTCATCTCTAATTGTCAGTCTCAGGACAGTTGTTTCACTGACAGTAAGCAAACATATTATTGATAAATGACTGATACATTGTTGCAAACCCTCAGAACAGAAGTGACTTGGGCTTGTACTGTTCTTAGTGGAACTCTACAGCACGACCACCATGGTGTGTGAACCACAGAAGATAAGAACAGGTCGTCAGCGTCTAGGAACATTTTCATTCACTGACATCAAGCAGAGATATTGACCCAAACTGTCTGATACAATGTTGCGAGAGAGATCTGAGCTGTGTCTGTTTTTCCTGGAACATTGCACTAAACCACCATGTTGCGATGTGTTGTCGGCCTCAGAATTTTTCTTCGTCGCTGACAGCAAGCAGATATCTTGGTGATGATATCTTGGTGATGCATCTCTTCCTTTGTTTTGGAACTACAACTCCCAGTGTGACACGCCGTAGCAGTAACTTCTCTACCGATCCACAGCTACAGGACGCAGATTTCTATTGTATCTGATCGGTTGCTCTGGGTTACAGCGTACTTTTATTCCCACGGCGCCTTTAAAAACACACAGGTTGAGTATTGTCAGTTACCACTTTTGGCCACTAGATGTCTCTCTTGTGCCTTCAAAGATTTTTTCATTTGCATTGATTTTTTCTTTCTGGCACCTAAGTATATATAGGATAAAAGAGACAGGGGAGATTCTGCATTCTGTCAGCTGCAGCTCCGGCTCATGAATGTGTTATAGTGGAGAATAACACGGCCCGAGCAGAATCAACCAGGCGTCAATCTCCACTTTACCTCTGCAAATATCACCCTGATCCAACGCCCCGACAACCCAGAAGAACCCGGCAGCCTTAACGCAGCAATCTGCTCCTCCCACACACATTTACTATTTGATGAATGGAGCTGATACACGGTGTAATGTATTTTAATAGATTTCACAAGAAAATAACAGCTTTGCCGACCATATTGCGAGCGGCGTACTTCCAAGCACGTATTAATATTCAGATATGTAGAACACTGCAGGCTTTGTATATCCCATAGTGGTAAACTGCATATCCCCCGGTGCTGAACTCCATATCCCATCCCAATACTAACTGGAGCAGAAAAGATCTCCTAAAAATGGCCGCTGCTGTACCGCTAGATGTAGCGATTTAAAGGGATATTACGTCTTGTCGTGAAACATCATTGTGGCGCCTTTATGCATGGTATAGAAGATTTATTTGTGCAGTACAGAGTATTATATCCTTCTGAAGTGGGAAAAGTTGATGCTAGAATAGAGTGGATAAAAGTTGGTTCTCCCTGGTGTGGCGTGTATCCAGTAGATGGCGCTGCCTCGGCTCTGAGCGTGTTAATGGTGTTGTCCGGTGACCCTGACAGCCAGTCACTGCAGTGTGTTCCAAGTAGAAACCCACCAGGGTGTGGGACCTAATGCTAAGTCACAAGAGGTGGTGTGGACACTGGCGCCAAGGTAGCGCCACCTACTGGATCCAAGCCACACCAGGGAATACCTACCTATCCTCTAAAAATGGCTTACGGTAGCCCCCCATCCAATCAGTATGTTAAATCTATAGAAAAAATCCCTAAAATCTTGGAAAATCTGCAAGTAATGGCCACAGTATATTTAAAGGGAGTGTCACTAGAACCCATTATATTAACCCAGCCCCGCAGATAGATAGCTTAGGGTCACCTGATTCATATGGAGTTGTCCCCTTTTGAATCGGTGCTTCCGTTGCCGAGATATTGTCATTTATATCATTATGCAAATGAGCTGTTTAGAACAATGGCGGCTCCCTTGTGACGTTGCATGCGGACAAAACCAACGATATCTCGGTAACAGAGCCAGCGATTCACAAGGGGAAAACGCCATTTCTTTCAGGTGCCCCTACCCTATCTATCTGCGGGGCAGGAGTCACGCGCTGGCTTCTGGTGACACTCCCTTTAAGAAGCCCTGGCACAGTTTTATTCATTATACAATCCTTGTTACATCATTTGGACTTATTTTTCACAGACTCGCATGACAAGAAAATGCAACACTGTAGCTTTTAGTGCTAAGTTGCACGAGTCTGGTGTTATCCGGGCATTGCTGTTTATTTGCACGTTGCGAAGGTGCCAGCTTGTTAGCAGATCCCTGGTCGTAGCTTATTACTGACACTTTGTGGTACCTTAAAGGGACCGTCCCATATTATATAAATATTGCATAGAAGGTTCTGTGACTTTTTTTTAGATTTTTTTAAATTTTTTCCAAGTTTAACTTTGTGTCATTGTAGCAAGGATAAGCTTTATTGCCTTAGGAATTGATGGTCTTGGGTAAAGCAGCAGCAACCATGTTATCTTCATGCTTATTACAACATGGCTATTCCAGCTGTGACCGCCAGAGGGCGCCTCTGTAACACAAGGACATCTGGAGGCAGTATGGAGTCTGTATAGGGATGTCACAGGAGCACATATGGTATGTTATATAGTGGTAGGTCACCTTGATTGTCAGTGACAATGATGACTTTATCTTGTGTCATACCCAATGTGGTGTGATACCTAGTGTGCTCTGGCTGGCTGAGAGGATGATTGACAGATTTCTCACAATGCTCCTCCCACATGTCCTTTCTAGTTTAAGTTTAGACTGGGTTGGTATCCAGCTGACATGACGGAGGACCATCATGGGAGAGATAACTACTCTCTGCCTATCAGCATTGCTGATGGACAGACTTCTCCTCCCTCATGTCCATTTCAGCTGGATGCTAGCCCATCCTTTAATAACAGTAACACTTGATGTGACAACCAGCGGGATCTTTAATCAAAGTTGTCAATTGTTCACCATGCTTGATGGTGTCTAACTTACAGGTCTCTTTGCAAAATGCTCCACCCTCATGTTCTTTTCAGTTTTATGCCAGACTGTGCTGATTGACAGACTGCTCCTCCCTACTGTCCTTTTCAGTTGGATGCTAGAACAGTCTGACATATCAGTAATTCTTGATGTGACAATGTGGGGTCACTAATCGAGGTTGTCAATTGTTTACCATGCTTTGACTGGCAGAGAGAAGATAACTTATAGGCCTTTTCTCAAAATGTTCCTCCCTCATGTCCTTTTCAGTTTTATGTCAGGCTGTGCTGATTGACAGACTGCTCCTCCCTACTGTCCTTTTCAGTTGGATGCTAGAACAGTCTCACATATCAGTAATTCTTGATGTGACAATGTGACAATTTTCAGTTTTATGTCAGACTGTGCTGGAATCTAACTGAAAAGCACATGGAGGGTCATCATCAGAGGAGCCAATCTGCATTGCTTACCATACTGGTTGAGAGAAGCTGATTGACAGACTGCTCCTCCCTACTGTCCTTTTCAGTTGGATGCCACAGTCCAGTCTCACCTATCAGTACTTCTTGATGTGACAACCAGTGGGGCTGCTAATCGATGTTGTCACCTTTTATCTTTTCCCAGGGTCCCACATTGCTACGTAGCGGGTTGCCTCTTCCCATAGCTATATGGTGTATGCAGAAAGGGGGCAGAATCCAAAATTGCAGCTCCAGATGGAGGTTGGAAAACCAGTGTGAAATCAGGTGACAATGAACTCCCTATGGGAAGGCGACACTTCCATGCATTTGCTTGGGGGTGACGCCACCTCTCCCCATTGCACCGGTTTCGTAAGAGTCTTATGTAAGGGGTGTAAAGAGCGTGGGGTGGTGCCGGATAAGAGGCGCTCAATATTTAATGATCACGTAGATTCTTTTATTTGCTCGGCTTTCCTGTCTGCTCCTCTAATAATTAGTTCCTTGTGATTTGCAGAACAGTTGGGCTGATTAGTCACAGGCGCTGTCACATCATGTGCAGGTTCAATGTGCTGCCACAAAGCCCAGTACAAAGCAGGAATCCACTTGTAAGCAGAGACAGGCGGAACAGACTCTGCTCTCAGGCTGGACTGCCAGACTGGTCATTAGGACGCGGAGGTAGAGAGCACAATGGCTGCCGCCTGCCTCTACTGATACATAATGACACCGTATCAGCTGCCTGCAGGATCAGGACTAAGTTCAGGATCCTGCACACAACATGTATGTGCCCTGTAGCAGCCAGCACATTGCTACCTGCACTGCTTAATGGGAATGTGCTTGTCTGAAGGATACTGAGAGGGACATAGTGACATAATGGGACCACTGAGGATAAGGACAGGACCCCCAAATAAAGATGCCATCAGGATCCATGCAAAATATATATTGGGGATGAATGACATGGCAGAACCAGTGATGAGTCTACCCTAGGACAGGGCTGGGGACCCCACAGGGATCTACTCCTAGAGATGGTGCCAGAATTATATCATTGAGCCTTCAGTAGGGAGTGGGATGTATTCTGAGTAGTTATGGGATCTATCATTTCAGGGTCCCCTCCTGATCAGTTTGGTATCTCTGACATGAGCGATATCCGGACGTTGAGCTGCAGAGGGAACCCATCACAACAATGGAGCCCTCCAAGTTGAAAATGAAGCAACGTACCCTCCATTAATATTACGATGCAGCTGACAGTCTTAGGGGAAGTGATGTCACTATAACTAAACCGGATGGTGCTTTCATTTTGTGATGTCCTTTAAATGCAGTGATGTCATTGTACCTAGCTCCATACATGGTCTTACATTGTGATGTCACTATTTCCATGTCACCTAAGGGCTTAACGCTGTGATGTCATTATTTGGATCCAGTGATGAAGCTTATATGGTGACGCACAGATGTCACTATGCTTAGACATCTAAAGGTATTGCATTGTGATGTCATTATTTCCATACAGTGAAGTGACTATACTCCGCCATCTTGCATTGTGATGTCATTATTTGGAAGCTGAGATGTCACTATACCTAGGTCATTTTAGGGTCTGACTTTCAGATGTCACTATAGCCAGCTCAGCTTGTCTTACATTGTGATGTCGTTATTTAGGTGCAATGATGTCACTATACCCAGCTCAGCTGATGGTCATACACTGTGATGTCATTATTTAGGTGCAGTGATGTCACTGTACACAGCTCAGCTGATGGTCTTACATTGTGATGTCATTATGTAGGTGCAGTGATGTCACTATTCCTAGGTCCTCTATAGGTCTTACGCTGTGATGTCATTATTTAGATGTAGTGATGTCACTATTCCTAGGACATCTATAGGTCTTACACTGTGATGTCATTATATAGGTGCAGTGATGTCACTATTCCTAGGTCCTCTATAGGTCTTACGCAGTCATGTTCTTATTTAGACGTAGTGATGTCATTACTTCCACAGCCCTGTCACCCATCTGTTGACTTATTATTATTATTATTATTATTATTATTATTATTATTATTATTATTATTATTATTTTTACATTTCTGGCCCAGTTTTGTGTAATTATAGGAGGTGGCGGTGACATGGCGGAAGCTTTGCTGATTTCCTGAGCTTTAATAGACAGCTGCAGATAGACTTTCTATTAGGTTTCCCCCGGGAGCCGGGCTGCTGCTCTGCTCATTCTCTCTTGTTGTCTTCATACTTCTTTTTTTCTCTTCTATATTTGCCGCTGTAAAGTTAATAATTTTACCTGAGTAATTCTTCCATTTCTAGTTACCTGGGGGATTGTTAATAGCTGAGCATCCCATTCAGACTCTTCTCTCAGCTCAATCAAATCTTCAAGGCGCCAGCTCCTTGGTATTGATCACTGGGTTCCTGACAGACTTTGCCACAAGGATGCAGCATCTTGTACTTCAGCAATCGCCAGGCTCTAGCTAATAGCCTCTGTGCATGTCTCTAGCACAAGACAAGGGAGTTCTCATGCCTCCTTCCCACTAAGTCTCACATTATGCCCCTGACCACAGATATTTCAGAGCCCCCCTCCCCACACTCTGCTGCAGGCCTGATCCCCTCCTCACAGGCTATGGCCATTGCTTCCTCCTCTGAGAGCCCTGCATAGTCAGGGGGGATGATAGCATTTCACTGCCCTCCTAGCTCATGTCAATACATATTTGTATCCAGCCCGTGTATACATATATCCATATTCCCTTTCCAAGTGTCCGCTTTCCATAATATGATCGCCCTATGGTGCTTTCTCCTGACATTCACTGTAAATAGCTTAACCCTTTCTGTGCTAGCCAGCAGTGGAACAGAGGAGCGGTTAACCCTTTAGGACTGACTGCGGGTAATATACTGTATAGGCAATAGTAGGAAACATAAGATCTGTCTATTTATTTATCTATAGATATTTCTATGAATATATCTCACATCTATGTAGCTATCTAATTTTTTAGCTCTTGTCAATATCGTGTGTTTCATATCTATCTACCTTATCTCATATATCGATTTCTTACCTATCTTCTATCTATCTATCTATCTATCTATCTATCTATCTATCTATCTATCTATTATCATCTATCTATCTATTATTATTATCTATCTATCTATCTATCTATCTATCTCCTATCTATCTATATCTATCTATCTATCTATCAATCAATCATCTATCTATCTCCTATCTATCTATCTATCTATCTATCTATCTATCTATCTATCTATCTATCTCCTATCTCTCTCTCTCTCTCTCTCTCTCTATCTATCTCCTATCTATCTATCTATCTATCTATCTATCTATCTATCTATCTATCTCCTATCTATCTATCTATCTATCTATCTCCTATCTATCTATCTATCTATCTATCTATCTGTCTGTCTATCTATTTATCTATCTTTTCCCATATCGCCACATTTGTCTGTTTCCACACAGTGATACATTGCCATGCAGTAATGTTACATTTGCACTCTATATAATCCCAGTTCTGTCTCTCACCCCTTTATAATACACCTATAGTGACATCCTGTACTATAGGACTGTACCCCCCACCATGGCTGTCCTTCCTCTGGCCCCTGACACTCCCACCTTGTCCCATGTAACATTAAATGAACATCTCACCATTAACCATCCCCAATTGATTTCCCATAGCAGTGATCCACCTTTAAATAATGTGACAAGATCTACTCTAATCTGGATATTTAAGCGGCTGGGATCAATGGATCTGATTAAAAACGCATTAAATAAATCAAAGCCACAATGGAGCTGCTGTTTGTCTCCGGCACTTGCAGGACTCCTTGTATGTAAATAATGGTGGTCATGGGGGTATACAGCTCCATCCAGCACCATGTATACAGGATCTGCAGTAAGAGGGATGAGCACAGTTATTACCCAGAGATGGAGGAGAGAGGATGCAGCTTTATTATGGCTGAAGACATGTCAGCCTAGGAAATGCTTGTAGTCTGAATATCAGAGAGGAGCTTTAAGTGCTGGTAATTTCACGTAGTCCTGTAGCCTGGAAGGGGTTAATGCATGGTAATGGCAGGGTTTAATGGGCTTCTCAGTACACAGGGTTCCCAGGAAAACAGAGTAAGTGGAGATTCTCACTGTGTAACATTAGCTATCACAGGTACCAGTGGTATATGACAAGGTGCCTGCACATATACAGCAACTGCACCGACTTCTTCAGTGATGGATAGCTGCATGCTTGGGAAATAAAGAGTTTTATCACTTGCCTGTGACCTGCATTAACAGAGAGAGCTCTCCTGTCATATCATCAGCTGCAGCTCCTTCCTTGCTTTGCACTGTACCATTCACCCAGACCACAGTACTGACATTATTGTGCATTATTGTGTATATGCAGAATGCCAGGAGCAGGAGGCAATCTCTAGTTAGGGACCTTCCTTGCCTTGCACTGTACCATTCATCCACACCATAGTACTGGGTATATGCAGCATGCCAGGAGCAGGGGGCAATCTCTAGTCAGGAACCTTCATTGCCTTGCACTTTACTATTCACTCACACCACAGTACTGGGAATAGGCAGCCTATGCCAGGAGCAGGAGGCAATCTCAAATCAGGAGCCTTCCTTGCCTTGCACTGTACATGTCACCCACACCACAGTACTAGAAATATACATTTTAAGTAAGGAGCAGGGAGGGAGGGGGGCAACCTAAGGGCGGCCCCTGACTCCTACAGGAACCTTTCTTGCCTTGCACTGTACCAGTCACCCAAACCACAGTAGTGTCATAGGAAACCTATGCCAGGATCAGGGGGCAATCTCTAGGCTGCAACCTTCCTTCTAGAGCTCAAGGACACTGAGCAAGGTGTAGAGAACATTTTCTATTGAGATCTAGCGAATCATTAAGACAAAGGCAAGGAAGCAGGACACAGCTTGGTGGTGAGGAGGAGGCTGCAGTAATGCCAGCAGGAAAGCACAGCTTATGAATGTATCTAAGGAGCAAAAGACAGATCAAAGGCCAGAGGCAGGAGCAGAGATCCAGCAGCTGAAGACAGTGAATTGCAGAGAGAATCCCAGTAGCAGCAGCAGCAGCAGAGTCCATCAGCACCAGCACCTTGGACAGCTCCTCCCTGCAGCTCCTCTGCTGCTGACTGCTGAAGTTTTACTCCCCTGCTCGAAATTTGAAGCTCCCCAGCTCCAATGAGAGAACCTCACACCCCCTCCTCCCCCCAGCAGGCTGTGATAGGCTGCAGACTGGAGTATCTCAGAGCTGCTCTTCCCCCTCCCTCCTCTCTTCTCTGTCTCTCTCTCCCTCTTTACAGACTGCACTGGCAGTAGTTAGCAGCAGCAAAGCAAGAGAGACAAGCTAGGTGCCTATATCTAGTGAACTACACAAGAAGAGATCCAGAGAAAGAGGCACAGGGAAAGATGAAGGACTATAAGAACTCTGGCAGCCTGCAGAGGATATACTGAGGCTAGGATCCCACTTGGATTGTAAACTACTTGATTTTCTATTTTCTACAATTGCAAGAAGAAATTCTAGGAGAGAAGAGACGTCTGGTTGGGCTCCTGCAGGACTCAGCGCTGTCTTGGACATTATCTGGAGATTATTGAAAGTCTTCTTGCTGCTGCATTCATAGTGGATTTATTTGCTGCAAAAAAAATTAGGGGAGGGGGGCTCTTTGCAGCCCACCTGCTCCGCTCTCCTATCATTCACACTTTCAGGCAAAGGTGGGACTTGGAATTTTCTTGGCAGATACACAATTGCAGATAGAAATTGCCGGCGGTGGGCTGTGAGGACTGCGTAAATGAATGGACGGTGCTGAGACTTCTATAGTCATTATCGCAGCCCTTGTCTGTGTGGCTATGGATCAGATGGGGCTGAGGGAGGTTTGAGTCTTGGACTTGCCTCGTGCACTGACTTCCTGACATGGTACCAGAGCCCTTCACATCCTTGCACAGATGAAATGACTGCAAGTCATGAGGACGAGGTTGAAGTGCCCATCCAGTGCGCCCTGATGCCTGCTTCTCCCTGAGACATTGTGCATGCAGAGCAGGTGGCAGGGTCCTCAGGCTGCTCTTCACACTTCATGTTGCTTTTTCATCCTTGCATTGGTCTTCAAAGCAGCTGAGACTGCAGCACAGAAAGGGAGAAGAAGCCAAGTTCTGGAGGACCAGAGGTGGACCCACTTCCCCCCATCCAAACCGGTACCCTGATTGTATATATGTGTGTTTTGCACCTTTGCTGTGTCGCCTGCACCTTTGCTTTGCCTGCGTGAGGTTGATCAGCCCCTGACTGCACACTTTAGGGGGGACTATGTGGCTGTGCTTGTGCAAGGAGATGGATGTAGTTCACATTTTGCTTTTGCTGGCTGTGTCTTGGACACGAACCCGAGCCCTGATCAACTTGAAATACACGGTGGAGGAGGAGCAGAGAGCTGGCACTCAGATTGCCAACATAGCTAAGGACGCCAAGGATGCAGGATTTGTCCTGGACCCCAGGCAGCCTGCCTTCAGAGTGGTGTCCAACTCAGCCCCCCACCTGGTGGACATCAATGCCTCTGGAGTGCTGTTCACAAAGCAGAAGATTGACAGGGACCTTCTCTGCAGGCAGATGCCCAAATGTGTCATATCACTGGAGGTCATGTCCAACTCCATGGAAATATGTGTCATTAAGATAGAAATCAAAGATCTGAATGATAATGCCCCCAGCTTCCCCACTGATCAGATCGACTTGGAGATCTCAGAGACTGCCAGCCCTGGAACCAGAATCCCTCTGGAGAGCGCCTACGACCCTGATTCCGGTAACTTTGGGGTGCAATCCTATGAAATCACCCCTAATGACCTGTTTGGCTTAGAGATTAAGACCAGAGGGGATGGGTCCAGGTTTGCAGAATTGGTGGTGGAGAAAAATCTGGACAGGGAGACTCAGTCTCATTACAAATACATCATCACAGCTCTGGATGGGGGAGACCCCTCCAATTTTGGTACGGTGGAGCTGAATATTAAAGTAATTGATTCCAACGATAATAACCCTGTGTTTGAGGAGGCTGCCTATACGGTCAATGTCCCTGAGAACGCTCCCCTCAACTCCATAGTCATTGATCTGAATGCTACAGACCCTGATGAAGGCACCAATGGGGAGATTGTGTATTCCTTCAATAGCTATGTGTCTGACAAAACCAGGGAGCTCTTCAAAATAGACCCCAAGACCGGGGTGATCACAGTCAGCGGGGCCATAGACTATGAGGAAGGGCATGTGTATGAGATTGATGTGCAAGCCAAGGACCTAGGACCCAACTCCATCCCTGCTCACTGCAAAGTGACTGTGAATGTATTGGATGTAAATGATAATGTGCCTGTCATCAACTTGCTCTCGGTGAACAGTGAGGTGGTGGAAGTCAGCGAAAACGCCCCCCCTGGCTATGTCATAGCTCTGGTTAGAGTCTCAGACAGGGACTCCGGCATCAATGGAAGGGTCTTGTGCAAACTCTTGGGCAATGTGCCCTTCAGGCTGCAGGAATATGAGAGCTTCTCCACCATTCTGGTAGATGGCAGGTTAGACAGGGAGCAGAGGGACCAGTACAATCTAACCATCCAGGCCAAGGATGGTGGGAACCCCTCTCTGCAGTCCACCAAGTCCTTCACAGTCAGGATCACAGATGAGAATGACAATCACCCCCACTTCTCCAAAACCTTCTACCAAGTTATTGTCTCTGAAAACAACACCCCAGGGGCCTACTTACTGTCTGTGTCGGCTAGAGACCCTGATTTAGGATTAAATGGCAGTGTGTCCTATCAGCTGGTACCTTCCCAGGTGCGTGACATGCCAGTCTTCACCTATGTGTCCATCAACCCCACCACTGGAGACATTTATGCGCTCAGGTCCTTCAATCATGAGCAGACAAAGGCTTTTGAATTTAAAATTTCAGCAAAGGATGGGGGAACCCCGCCGCTCCAGAGTAATGTCACTGTCAGAGTCATAGTGGTGGATGTGAACGACAACACCCCGGTCATCACTGCGCCCCCACTAGTCAATGGCACCTCTGAGGTCTACATCCCTAGGAATGCGGGCATGGGCTACCTAGTGACTGTGGTCAAGGCTGATGACTATGATGAGGGCGAGAATGGTAGGTTGTCCTATGAGATTACAGAGGGGGACAGGGGCTTTTTTGAGATTGACCAGATCAATGGGGAGATCAGGACCACCAGGACATTTGGTGAGAACTCAAAGACCACCTATGAATTGATTGTAGCCGCTCAGGACCATGGGAAACCTTCACTCTCTGCTTCTGCCTTGATTTTAATTTACCTGTCCCCAGCCCTGGATGCCCAGGAGTCCATAGGATCTGTCAATTTATCCCTGATTTTCATCATCGCCCTGGGATCTATTGCTGCCATTCTCTTTGTCACTATGATCTTTGTGGCTGTCAAATGCAAGAGGGACAACAAGGAGATAAGGACCTACAACTGCAGGTAAGGACCAATTTCCAATGCACACCTATGACCTCATGCCATGCAGTGCATAAAGTGCACAAAGTTAGTAATATACCATGTGACCATCTCTATCCAACCCTGTTAGCCAGAAATACAACAAGGCTTTTGCACCCCTCTGTGTTACGAATCTCTCCCAGTATTGCATTTGCCATTGACTACTATACTGCATCAGGTTATTCTATGGACATAAATGTATATGTATTGCAATGAAAAAGTTGAGGAGTGATATAGAACTTTACACTAACAGGATGGGGGGGGGACACAAGATTTTGCATAGTTAAAAAAAATTGAAATTTTTCCTGGTTTTAAGAAATGCAAAAAAATGAGTAACTCTTGCAGGTGTCCGCAGAGCAAATAGCCAGTCGCTACTCCTCTATGGCACAGTGCTGGCAGTTAATGAAGCAGGGTGTAGGAAACACGCTGCACTTCCCACTTTTCACCATTAGGGGGCACTGTAAGCACAAGGAATGCACAAATCCGCTGGAGTCATGTAGGTTGGATGTGAATCACAGTTGGAATTTGAAAGAATACAGAATTAAATGAAAACATAATGATTTTTACATTTCAATGCGTGCCTTCGGAGGTGATCACATTCAATTCAATCCCTTTTCTTAGCACTGTCCCCCTTCTCAGCCCCCCTCCCCCCTTTAATAATAGCAAATAAATAAAAAAAAAATAGTAAAAGAAATAACAAAACACCAAAAAAAAAAATAACAAGCGGTTCGAGGCAGATTCATTATTGATTCACTTCTTATCAGCTTATGTCAGATTTATAAGCGCTTATTTCTATCACGCAAATTGCAAAGGCGGCAGCTGAGCCAGGAAGAAGCAGAGACAGCTCTGCAGGGTGAGGTGGGAGCCCACTTTATGGGGACTTGTGGGGGCCGCTGCATGCTATCGTGGAGTGGGCCCGGCTTACGAAGTCCTCAGACAAGATTTCTTCCCTGTACCCTATTGTCAGCATAACAAAAAAGTTTGGTAGACAAATGCTAACCCCACATGAATATCAATCAGCTATCCTGTGGGGCAGCTGCAGCGCCTAATATTCTGCTTAATCTTGTTACTTGGAGGATGGATATGCTTTCCTCTGATATTCATTATCACATATAGTGAGGGGCCGCTGTCCTAGGCTGGGGAAATATAGGGGTCTCGTGGATTCCAGGTCATTTATGTATGTGTGTAATGGAGGGAAATATCGGAATAGATAGATAGATAGATAGATAGATAGATAGATAGATAGATAGATATGAGATAGATAGATAGATAGATAGATATGAGATAGATAGATAGATAGATAGTTATTGGATGGATGGATGGATGGATGGATAAATATGAGATAGATAGATAGATAGTTATTGGATGCATGGATAGATATGAGATAGATAGATAGATAGATAGATAGATAGATAGATAGATAGATAGAAGATAGATAGATAGATATGAGATAGATAGATAGATAGATAGATAGATAGATAGGAGTTAGATAGATAGATAGATAGATAGTTATTGGATGCATGGATAGATATGAGATAGATAGATAGATAGATAGATAGATAGATAGATAGATAGTTATTGGATGCATGGATAGATATGAGATAGATAGATAGATAGATAGATAGATAGATAGATAGATAGATAGAAGATAGATAGATATGAGATAGATAGATAGATAGATAGATAGATAGATAGATAGGAGTTAGATAGATAGATAGATAGATAGATAGATAGATAGATAGAAGATAGATAGATAGATAGATAGATAGATAGGAGTTAGATAGATAGATAGATAGATAGATAGATAGATAGATAGATAGATAGATAGATAGATAAGGACAAAGGTTAGATAGATAGAATACAGACAAAGAAAGACAAATGTAAAGAAAGAAAGATAATGCTGCAGAACTACATAGTCCATTGCCCCCTGGTATCTGGAAGGCTTGCTGTATTTGTAGTTCTACAACACATGAGAGATCACTGCCCTACGTTGCTCTACATCGCTTATTTACTATTCAATGTAACAAGTTCTATCAATAGACACAATTGTATCCATTCTCTATGTAGTAAAATGTATCCACTTGGCTGAATTCCGCTGCCAAACAAGCAAATGAGAGGGTTAAAATTGCGTTGGTTCCATAGATTATTAGATATATAGAGATGAGATAGATACAAAGAAAGATAGAATAGGTGATAGATAGACAAATAGCTAGATAGATGACTTGACAATAGAATTGACAAGCATTAACTTGGGATACACTGAAGCAGAATACAGGAGGACACTATCCAGACATCTCTATGTCGTCTCAGCAGCTGAGACGGGGAAAACACAGATGTAATGAGTCAGGGAACAAAATATGTTACACCCCAGTTGTGCAAACATCTGCCCCTGTCCAAATACGGGAGGCTGACTGCAGAGCCATGGCTGATCTATGGCTGATAATGCAGAGCGCGGATCTGTCAGGACTGAGGATTGCTCGCTGCCTCAGCCACTGCTATGTGCTAAGGTTTCTTCATGCACTGCTTACAAGGAGGCAAGGCGATCCTACAGTGCCCATTGTGGATAATGCAATTTTTAGACTATAGGACCCCCCCTCCCCTCCACCTTCCTTCCTCTGAAAACCAACAATTTTATGAAATTCTGTCAAAATGAAAAAATGATGGGCAGGAGAAAATTAAAATTCCTCCCTTGGAAAATCTTCATCTGTATTTTTCCTTTGCAGCTTAGGATCCGGATGACTTTTTGTGGCGGCGGTGCCGGCCCCGCTATTTAATTCTGTGGTTTTATTTCCGTCGTGATGAAAATGTCACCAGGACTGAAGTATAAATCCATGTCATATTTTTTAGTTTTATGTGACATTTCCAATTGCGGAGCGCGGTCCCCGTCCATTATTATCACTTAGGTTGTTGGGTTTCTTATAGGATAGAGAGTGACCCTGGAATTAACCCCTCATTGCCTGCGTGACCCTCCCAGTGCAGTGATCACTGCCCTAAGATAGAAGCGAATCTACATTATAAGATAGCGTCTGATACCCCACCAGCCAGGTACATGCTTAGGTATAGACTGCTAGAACAAGTCGATTCATTGTCAGTAGTAAATTATCTCATGTGTGCAGAAAAAAATAGGGACAATAGAGAGTAAAAATCCCATTGATTGTGTCCAGTACCTATAGATGAGGCTAAAATCCTATAATAGATAAAGGGAACCTGCCCCTGGGGTGTGACACTAGGCATTGACCATCAACAGGCAATGCACCACATATGGATGACCAGTCTTAAGGTCTGGAGGTTTCTTGTCTTTCTTGGTTTCTTCAATTTTTGCACTTATTAGTCCTATTTTCTACTTGAATTTCCATCTCTCGGCCATTGGGGGTTGTTTAGCTATCACATAGCTTCTCACGCTTCGTTGCTCAGAAGAAAAGAGAAGCCTTAGGTGAGATATGACTGCTCAGTGACTAGTCATTTGACATAAAGATCCCCCAGTATATTCTACTGGATAGTCCCAAATCTACAGCCCTCTGCAGTATGTTCTCCCAGGCAGGACAGGTGCACATCCTACACATCATACACATCATGCACAACCCATCCCATGGAGCAGATGTAGCAGAGCTGAGTTCTGGGGAGCTCGTGGTGTGATGTTTGCCATCGATCTGCTGGTATACCCTATTACCCTATATATAATAGATGTACCTGAGATATCATATCATAACATACAAGTAAATGCAATGTATCAGCTTGCAAAGGGGGTTAACGATAACTATATACTATGTATATGCAAATTAATCTAATGGACGAACATGGTCGCCCCCCTTCAGCTCTGCTGCATCTGTATTCAACAGCCAACTCTGCTGGTCAGGTGACTCGTGGATTGCTGGCTGACAAATGTAACATTTACCACCATCATCTTCTTCATTTTTTTGGTCAATTGATACAAGGTGTGACTTGGTAAATGCAGAAATAAGCTAGAAACGTTGCATTCTTAGAGTTGTAGTTCTACATCAAAGAATGGCGTCTACTCCTGGGGTTTCTCGTCTATGGCTGTATAGGCATGTGCTATAGCTTTCCAGGCTAGAAATCTTCTCATTAGATCCTATATTCTAAATCTATAAACTACAGACTAATTAAGAAGCCGTAAAAATGTGTCAGGGACGTCAGAAATCAAAAAGAATCTTCAATGGGAAGATAAAAAATGACACAATTAACATATTCCAGTATATAATGTCATAGCCTCTGACTGAACCGTGTGCAATTTCAAGGGATTTTCGGAAGGCAGCTTTGTAGATGGGTTTCTCTGCTCGACCGGCTGAAGACCAATTAACCCCTAGAACTTCCAATTAATATGCTGGAAATGGCGGGTTCACGACTCCTTACATGAGCATAATTAGAGGATGAAGTAACAGACACTTGTAAATCATCACAGTGTATCCACCTCTGCTGGGGAACATGTAGCGGGAAACCAGCAGGACCTTGCAGGGATCGGTAGAATTTTTTGGAAATTTCCTTTTGCATTTGTTTGTTTTTTGGGTTGCCTTGTATTACGCAAAGCCATGATAAAACCATGCATGTGTTTGCACCTTATTAATGTTGTCTTGCAGAATAGCCGAATACTCCTACGGACACCAGAAGAAGTCCAACAAGAAGAAGAAAATCAGCAAGAATGACATCCGACTGGTGCCTCGTGATGTGGAGGAGACAGATAAAATGAACGTGGTGAGCTGTTCCTCCCTTACTTCATCACTAAACTACTTTGACTACCACCAGCAGACCCTTCCGCTTGGCTGCAGGCGTTCAGACAGCACCTTCCTCAATGTGGAGAACCAAAACACAAGGAATACAGGGTCTAACCATGTCTACCACCACACCTTCACCAACCAGAGTCCTCCTCAGCCCGACCTCATCATCAACGGGATGCCTCTTCCTGAGGTGAGTACATTGAGCAACCACCTTCTCTTCCGCTAGCCTCATGAGGTCTATAGTCTAACCAGCATGGCAGATGAGATGCATTATGGGTCACACGTAGTCTTAGTCAACCAAGTATCCTATCTTTATGTATTTGCTTTTATTCATAATCCTTTCAGCTCAGTGACTTGACATAATCTTCTTATGGTTGACTCTTTGGATGTAGCACGTGAAGGACACTTGTGAACCATCTAAGGTAGATATCCATGGGTCTCCTTAAGTGATGACGTAAGTTTCTGAAAATCAATATGATCTCTGTCATTGCCTGTATCTCATGGAAGAAACCCAAGGAATTGTTAAAAGGTAGATAAGAACTGGTAGTAGCCTGAGTTTTTCATGCACCCTTCATTATCCTTGGCTACACAAGTACTAGGTCAACCAAGTATCTTATCTTTATGTATTTGCTCTTTTATTATGATCCTTTTAGCTCAGTGACTTGGCGCAATCTTCTTATGGTTGACCTTTTGGATGTAGCACATGAAGGACACTTCTGAACCATCTAAAGTAGATATCCATTGGTCCAATGAATCTTAATTGATGACATAACTTCCTAAAAGTCAAGATAATCTCTATCAATGCTTATAAGTCATGGAAGAAACCCAAGAAAAAGTTAAAAAAAATTGGTAGTAGGCTGAGTTTTTCCTATACCTTCCATGATCCTTGGCTACATGAGTCTTTGGAGACATGGCCATTGTTAGCAACAATCGAAACCAGAGAACAAATTGCCAGAATAGTCAGTGCTTTATATGGAGTGGAAGGAACAACCATCATTGTAAGTTCTCTGTTCTAGATTGTTGTTGAAAGCTCGAATGTATTAACACAATCCTACAACTTTATATTTACCCATAGTGGGAGGTTTTAGTCAATGGGACATCTTCATGAAGGAGCTGAGGAAGTCTCCACAGTGAGACGTGTTGCAATGTCAAAAAATTGTGACTTTTTGTAAAAATCTAAGGCGTAGCCTCTTATTGTTCTTGCTCCTCAGACTTTGAGTTGGCTCCTTCAGTGGTCAAGCAACTGAAGTTGTATGGTTTAAGTTACTATTGGGTTTTTAAATTTAGTTTCCAATACTACAATAACCGGCATAGACTAGTGCAGTAGATAAGGTGAGATATGAGCCTCCAATGGTCTTGTACTTGTCAGATGGAGTCCCTGTGGTTCCTCCATAATATGCCATCTAATGGGACATGCCATGTACAGCATGAGAACCTATTAAGGCACTTCAAGGTGTGGACTCATATATGGTTATGGCTTCATACAACTTCTATGAAACTATAAATCTAAAATTTGCAACACAGCAAAACTTTTTTGAGGCCAGAAATTCAAGAGAATGTTCTTGTGAGATTTCTGCAGGTCTTTACTATAATGGTGAGGTTCTAGTTCTGCATTGAACATGAACAGTCTGACGTTGAGCAGGAAAGTTCAGTTGTGCTTCAGAGATGGAGGTTTCGTTGCTCACTACTTCATCATTATGTTCCTCTGCTGTCCCGTAAAGCCTGGGTGACACAGACTGGAGCTTCCCCTATTGTCTCTGCTCAGTCAGCGGCAGGTGTGACTATGGGATTAAGGATCGCACTTTCCGAGCTCGGGCCAATTAGTTTCTGTAGTCAGCTGGCTTATAAGATGTGTGAATTTATCTCCTATCAGCCCTACCAAGCTTCTTTCACACTTATAATATGACTAAAGAGTCAGTGACAAGTGACAATAGTTTCTGCATCTCCACCAATACCTTTACCAGGGGTGCTCAGACTTATAATATAGCATGGACTTACAGTATAATATACCGGGCGCTCACACTTATAATATAGTGTGGATGCATAGACTTACAGTATAATATACCAGGGGCGCTCAGACTTATAATATAGCATGGGCTTACAGTATAATATACCGGGCGCTCAGACTTATATTATAGCATGGACACATAGACTTACAGTATAATATATCAGGGGCGCTCAGACTTATGATATGCCTGGGGGCTTAGGCTTATAACATACCATGGATACTCAGACTTACAGTATAATATACCAGGGACAGGGGCGTTCAAATTTACAGTATATAATATGCTGGGGGCTCAGACCTATAATATACCAGGGTATACCAGTATACCTCAGACTTACAGTATAATATAATGGGCCACTCACTCTTACAGTATAATATACCATCCTTATGATATACCACTATACTTAGACTTACAATATTTTGGGGTACTCAAGCCACACACACTATTGTTCTTCTTGATACAAGGTACATGGTTACTCTGAGTTCCCCTTGTCGGTAGCCTTATGACTATTCACTGCTAATGACCTTCTTAGCCACTTGGTCCGTCATCATAACACTTTAGCCAGTGTGGAGGAGCCGCCATAGCAGATACATATATATATATAATATATATATATATATATATATATATATATATATATATATATATATATGCTCCAGGCCATGTGGGAATCCATTGTTCACGATCTGATTACAAGGGTCATAAACAATGAAACAACAGGGGTCATTACCAGGGGTCATCAACAATTCAGCTGTTGTGAAACTACAACTCCCAGCATGCATACTTGCTCTCTTATTCTTGGATCTCCCATAGAAGTGAATGGAGCATGCTGGGAGTTGTAGTTTCACAGCAGCTGAAGTGCTGAAGGTCGCTGACCCCTGACATACTGCAGACATTTTTACTGTAACCCTTTCCTATGGGACATAATAATCACTATTACACTAGATGGCATTGTCCATGTCTCAGGATCTACAATGCAAAGTCAGGCAAGTTAGTCCCATTAATAACAGTATTTACAGAATATCCTAGAAACGCATTAATGCGGTGGCGGTGATGTCATTATTATAGATGGTGGTGGCAGTGATACAGTGTGCACAGTGTGTACCATTCATCTTATGTTACAGAAGCCTCTCCGATATTGATACATTTACCTTTATATCCGGACATCTTTCTATTTTTATATCGGGCCGACGCGTTTTGTGGCGTATTGTTTCTATAATTGTTAAATTGGCCACATCGGGACTCATTCTGGAGTTTAGATCTCATTATTAGCTTGTTACAAAATTAAAACAACAAGAACAGCCAATTTGGCAGAAGAGATGAGTCGATGCGATGCCGAGAAATGAATTATCTGTGGGCTTTTTACATTTCAATCAAAGATATTAGAGAAGGAGGATGGCGGCGCTCCGCTCGCGCTAACGTCACCTTCAAGATAAGAGAAGTTGGTGCAGGAGTTAGTATTGGTGTTAGTGCCAAGGTCAGAGGTCATTCTTCTTATTAATGGAGTGGTATGAGTGATACATTGTAACCAATAGGAGATTTGCTTTAATAGGCCCCTAATACTGAGTCTATTACATCGTTTGTAACCAATAAAATGACCTATTATTTTTAAAGATTTTTTTTATATAATTCAATTTTTCTTTATGTCACAAACTATAGAGTTAAAATTGCAGAATATTATATATATATATATATATATATATATATATATATATATATATATATATATAATATTCTTCAATTTTAACTCTGGCTACCAAGAGTAATAATAGGCTCACACTTGACAATTTTGTGGAGTTTTCCATTGCAGCAGTCACCTCATTACGTGAAAGACATCATTACAATAGAAGATAACACCTCTATAGATAACACCGCTGACCCATCATTACATCCTTTACTGCCAATAGACGACGTCACGTCTTATCTCCTCCTCCTCTCTGCACTGAGCATGTCTAGAAAACACTCACATAGATCTCAATGAGTCGGCTCCGGGCTATTGCTCACTAGGACCATGACTATGCTGTAAAGCATATCACTAAATGCCAGACAATATGGCCACCCCATAATCAAGTATAGAAAATAGAATAAAGAAAAAAAAATCAGATAAAGGTAATATATTTCACTCATCTCGTTTCAATACACAAGTTAAAATATTGGTGACACATTCCCTTTAACTAGGAATGAGCAAACCCAGTTTCATTGTACGCAGGTATGAAGGTAGGACGTTTGTTTTAGAAGAAAGTATCCATGTCTTTGTAATCCTGGAAGCATGAAAGTGAAAGGTCTTTTTCCCCTCAGGAACAGCGCCACTCCTGTTTTAAGGCTGCAACTGGAATTGCAACTCCATTCAATTACGTTAAGTTTTGGAGGCCATACCACTGACTTTACACTAGCCGATACATAGTTTTTTCTAGGCTTTGGATACTTTAAAGACTGTCCTGGTAACAATACCAACAAACCAAGACATTTCAATCAATGGATACAAGTTATCACACCCAGTGTGAACGATGCCCGATCCTCTCTAGCTTCCCCTAACAATGCGTCATATCTAAGAGGCATATTTATTTGTATGCTTCATTTTCATGCCGGGCCCAGTCCGCTCCTTCAGGCTGAAATACCTTATCCTGGTTATTTGTAAAGGCTGGAGACTGATAAATACAAATGGACGTGAATTGGGGGGTGAGTGGGGGCGCCGGCGCTCGCTATGAGGGCCAGATCTGTCTCTACCATTGCAGTTCGGAGCTCATTATTTTTGCTTTCAGCAGAAATCAGAGGCGGCTGCGCATAATGTAATCGCATATGCTTATTGCTGGAGTGTGCAGAGACCCCGCACAATGCTGGAAGGGAACTCTCCAAAATGACCACCTGTCTGTCAGAGAACGCCGCGCTGGTTCTGATTTGGAGCCGCTCTTTAATAAGAGAAGCTTTTACTTTAGCAGTTGTGATTCTTGAAAAAGAGATCCCTGGAGAGAAGTCGCTCTCCTGAAGAGATCTTCTGCGGAAGGCAAGGGATTTCACTTTAAAACTCAGAGATTTACAAACATGGTTTGAGAAGAGACAGAGAGAGAAAGGGAGAGAGAGAAAGAGAGGAAGAAGAAAGAGAAGGAGAAGAGAGAGAGAAGGAAAAGAGAGAGAGAGGAGAAGAGACAGAGAAGGAGGAGAAGAGAGAGAGAAGGTGGAGAAGAGAGAGAAAGAGGGAGAGAGAGACAGGGAGGAGAAGAAAGAGAGGAAGAAGGGAGAGAGAAGGAGGAGAAGAGAGAAAAGGAGAGAGAGAGAAAGGGAGAGAGGGGAGAAGAGAGACAGGGAGGAGAAGAAAGAGAGGAAGAAGAGAGAGAGAGAAGGAGGAGAAGAGTTTGTTCCCTGGGCGAATAGTTTTTGGTTGTTTGACAATACAATGGCCGAGATTAACATTTGTCCAAACCTATCTGTTATCTACGAGACACCAGGATTACTTAGTAATAGCTGAGGAACATAATAAATTGTTAGACTACAAAACTCTTTGAGCTACTGTGTATATACTTGCTAGAGGTTTCTGTCACCACTTGGTGCAGTGGTTGGTATAGAATAGGGTTGTCCTGATTCTCCCCTAATGGATAGTGTTGGGAACAAAAAGGATGGGCCATGTTACATAGTCTTTTCTTCCCGCTGGAGAGAAGCCATCTCTAGAGGATCTTCCTGGATTATTCCTCTCCCCCTATTTTGAACATATGCATACTCAGCCAAGTTGAGTCTGCGGGTGTATGATGGGATTTGAAGGAATATCTGTTTAGGATTAAAGTCTACCTGATAGCTTTGGACCTGACTTCTCTAATCCCCAGTGCACGGGGGGGGGGGGCGAATGTCAAATGTAGTCTCATATAACATCCAGTCTAATGAACTGGTGTCCATATAAAACATGAGTGAGTGGGTAGCTCTTCAATCATGAGCCCTCCTTAAAGGGGTTGTGCAGGACTTTGAAAACATGGCTGCCTTCTCAGGAAATGACATCTTGTCCATTGGTCACATGGCCATGTGGCATCTCCAACCCATAAAAGGAGTAGGACTGTGCTGTAGCATGGCCATGGGGCTAACAGATAGGATGTTGCTTCCTGAGAAGAAGAAGAGCCATGTTTTTAAAGTCCTGCACAATCCCTTTAAAGGATGGATCCTTCAAATAGGTCATCAGTGTGATTTTTTTTTTAGGGTCTGACACCCAGGACTCCCACTATTCAGCTGCTTGACTCACAAGACTCTGTCCCTTGCCCATGATGTCATGTTGTTGATCAGTCACATGGTATAGCAGCAGCTCAGTCCCATCAAAGTGAATGGGACTATATAAAGGGTGTCGCGTTTGGTATTGGGTATAGAGGCCACAGTGCTCTCCTGCACGCTTATCTGTGCGGACCCTGGTTGTCAGGGTGTCAGACTCCCACCAATCACATATCGATGACCCATCCCGATGATAAGACTTGAAAAACCCCTTTAATGTCAACACGCCCTCAGCACAAATACTAAAAGTTTTTACCGCTAAAAGGCAAGCGGGTCCCATTGGCCTCAATGCCGTGTAAAACCCACCATAAGCAGACAGATGGAGTTGAAAGCCCCGAACTACAATGCGATCCTCTGCTGAGTATTTGCTTCCATTTGACAGTGTTTTATTTTGGCGTGTCTGCTCTCATCTTGCTCTGCTTTGTATCTGTTCCAAGGAAGAGAATCTAACATCTGCAAAAGACGGATCTTTGTCTTTCCCTCCTCTTGGCCCCGTCTTGACACGTGCTCAGAATCCCCTATCGAAGGCGTAAAGGAACTTCCAAAGGGAACCTTGTTGTTCACATCACAGGGCCGGGAACATCCTACACAAACCTTATTGCTTGAAATTGATTTTGTCTTCCGGGGCTTTTTTGTGATTTACTTAAACAAGATAATGCAGGAGAGAATGGTGAATTTGGAGGCCTCCTATCCGCGATGTTTATTCATCTCCTTCCAGCATCTGGCTGTTTATCCTGCGCACAGTCTCTTTAGATTGAAGGAGATCTGAGCAAAACAAAAGCCGGCGAGATGCAGTTAAGGAGTTTTGACATGCACGGAGTATTTTCACTTAGTGTGTGAAGTCTTCATATTGCATCAGTGGAAAGTCATTACATGGGGACGTTGCTGAGCAACGCTTCCGAATTATGATTTCGCTGAGATAAATTCTAACGTTTTTTAAGGCGACGGGTTCTCGTGTCAGTTGTAAATAAAGTTATATCAGTTACAATGTTGTAAGTGGATGTGCCGGTGACACGAGTGGGTAGGCGATGACTACACTGGTAAATATATCCCAACGTGGTGATATATGGGGAATTAGTGGGAGGCCAAATTCTGTGACTTCTCCGACATTCAGGAATGTAGACAGGATTTGTTCAGAGGGGGTTTCACACTGTCCCCTATGTGTCTCTGCATAGTATAATGCCCCCTCAGTGGCCCCCACTAACTATAATGCACAGCCATCATACAATATCGTATTCCTAGCTCTCACACAGTATAATGCCCCCAGCCTACTCCCATTGTGAAGCATGGAGAGAGAGTGGTGAGTATACTTCTCAATACTCACCTTTCAAAGGACCTCCAGCTCCTTCTCTGCTGCACACTATATTATAGCAATATCAGAGCCTGGCACAGAGGAGGAGACAATCCTAATAGCAGTGAGTACTGGGAACCATACTCACCACTTACTCACAGTATAAAGCATTGGGATAGAGCAGTGATTATACTTCTCAATACTCACCTCTATTAGGACCCCCAGTTCCTTCTCTGCTTCTGGTGCTCATGCACATTATATTAGAGCAATATTAGAGCCCAGCACAGAGAAGAAACAGACAATCCTAATAGCAGTGAGAATAGGGAGCCATACTCACCACTTACTCACAGTATAAAGCATTGGGATAGAGCAGTGAGTATAATTCTCAATACTCACCTGTTTCAGGTCCCCCAGTTCCTTCTCTGCTTCTGGCACTGGTTCACACTACATTAGAGCAATATTAGAGCCCAGCACAGAGAAGAAACAGACAATCCTAATAGCAGTGAGTATAGGGAGCCATACTCACCACTTACTCACAGTATAAAGCATTGGGATACAGCAGTGAGTATACTTCTTAATACTCACCTCTCTTAGGACCGCCAGCTCCTTCTGGTGCACATTACATTAGAGCAATATCAGAGCTCAGCACAGAGGAGCAGACAATCCTAATAGCAGTGAGTACTGGGAACCATACTCACCATTTACTCACAGTATGAAAGATGGGGAGAAAGAGGTGAATATTCTTCTAAATACTGACCTCTCCTAGGACCCTCATCTTCTTCTCTGCTTCTGGCTCTGGTGCACACTACATTATGGCAATATCATAGCCTGGCACAGACAAGGAGAAGACAGTCCCTATAGCAGTAAGTACTGGGAACCATACTCACCACTTACAGTATAAAGAATGGGGAGAGACTGGTGAGTATACTTCTCAATACTCACCTCTCTTAGGACCCCCAGCTCCTTTTCTGCTCCTAGCGCTGGTGCACACTACACTATGGCAATATAAGAGCCCATCACAAAGAAGGAGCAGACAGTTCTGATAGCAGTGACTACTAGGAATCATACTCACCACTCGACCAATGAGCAATTCTATCAGAAGTGCTCATTGATTTCCAGGTCCTGACACCATTATGCTGATCATCATTATCATTGTTCAGGAGAATGGTGGCCAACCATGGTCAGTAGAAGGTGTTTTTAATTATGTAACGACCCCCTTGTGTACCCCCTGCCCCCATTTGTTGCTTGAATGGAGAATTATAGCATCACTGGGTCAACCCTATGTACTATTGTCCCATACAACAACCTCTCTCCATTAGACAGTACCCACAGTGACTAGAGAGTTGTAGGAATTCGCCTTCTTCAAGTCCAGGACTCATTTTTTGTCCCAGACTATCTGCTCCAACCAAGAACCGCCCACCTGATAGTAGGGAATCTAATGAGCTAAAACTGGAAGCATCGATTACTCAGAAAAGGTGGGGCTAGAGAAAAAATTCCAAGTTCCAAATTCGCCAAAGAGATTTTGCATCCAAGTTAAGCCTCCAGATCCACATACCCAGTACAACCCCCCCTTTGCTCTCTGGTATCATCTTTACCAATAGTTTTATGCTAGATGTAGCAGAGTTGACAATGCTCAGCTTCCTCCCTACCTTGACATTTTAGTGGTTCCGAAATCCTTCATCACCCACATCTGCTTTCTGCATTTACTTACAACCCCTGACAAATAAGATCTCATGCAAATACCAGGTCCAGAGTTGTCTTAATCCCCATCCTGAATGTTTTGCATGTACTCTCGCACTCCGCAGCGCAGGACGGATCCTGTTCACACTGCCAGGGTTATTTGAATACAGGGGAGACTCGTCCATGATCCAGCGGATTATTATCTGTTCAGGCTCACGGGGTCCCGTCTGGTTTCATTTAGAAGTATTTGTCATTTTCCCAGTAAATAGTGGGAACTAGCACAGGGGAACACTAAGAGCTTTCTATTTCTATGGCCAAAAATACATTAGACCATTGATTTTATACAGGTGAGGGCGATGAGGGACTACAAGTCCCAGGATACAAATCCAGGCAACAGAGCACAGCGCCCATTCATAATTTATAAGGCTGGCTAGATCCTGTAGACATGAAGACCCAATGCAAACAAGGTCCCTATAGTTCTATACTGTGGAATCGTAGGAACCCCATGTTCTACCATAAGACATCTCCAGCGCTCCTGTAGTGTGGAGGACATGGACATGTGACCGCTGCATACAATGTAAATGTACTCTCCATTTTGTTACATTTTGTGTCTTTTAGGTGTTTGAGGCCCCATGGGACATATGCCACCCTATATTACCAATCTCTCTGATATTCCACGGTATAAGTGAAGTTTCCATCCACATGTGCCATAAGGCGGTCGCTGCACATTCTGCTTGTGGCTGACCAGTAGCTCCTGCACCTGCTAATGAAACAGTTGGGGGGGAACAACGATTCATCAGGCGGCCATTGTAAGGGACAAAACAGTCAGCTGAGTCAATAATCCAAGCAGGGAATGAAAAGGGCCACAACAAGGAACAATTGGCATGTAAATTGAGGCAGTACAGTATGGCACTTGTCTGTTTTATCACCACTTACATGCCACCTTGTCCCAGTGCAATTACCAGGCAACAAATACAAATGGGAGGAACCCAACTTCCCATAGACCCAAGAAGTTATTTTAATGGAAATCTGCTGGTTAAACACAGGAAAGGGGATGAAAAAAATGCCTGAGGGGTACGAAGGAGGGAAATGGCTGATCCTTAATGATCCCACCTGCAATGTGCAGCATAAGAGGCAGATCTGCTCCAGCCATCCCTTATGTGTGCTCCGACTGTAATAGTAATACAAAGATAAAAATGGATGGATAATAAAGTGAAGTAACAGAAAGCGATAGAAGAAGAAAGATAGAAAGAAGATAGATAGATGATAGATAGATAGATAGATAGATAGATAGATAGATAGATGATAGATAGATAGATAGATAGATAGATAGATAGATAGATAGGAGATAGATAGATGATAGATAGATAGATAGATAGATAGATAGATGATAGATAGATAGATAGATAGATAGATAGATAGATAGATAGATAGATAGATAATAAAGTGAAATAACAGAGAGCGATAGAAGAAGAAAGATAAAAAAAAATCAATAGATAGATAAAAGAGATAGGAAGAAAAAAGAAGAAAGACAGGAGATATATAGATAATAAAGTAATATAACAGAGAGAGGAGAAGGAATATAAAATATATGATAGATAGATAGATAGATAGGAGATAGATAGATAGATAGATAGATAGGAGATAGATAGATAGATAGATAGATAGATAGATAGATAGGAGATAGATAGATAGATAGATAGATAGATAGATAGATAGATAGATAGGAGATAGACAGATAGATAGATAGATAGATAGATAGATAGATAGATAGATAGGAGATAGATAGATAGATAGATAGATAGATAGATAGATAGATGATAGATAGAAGATAGATAGATAGATAGATAGATAGATAGATAGGAGATAGATAGATAGATAGATAGATAGATAGATAGATAGATAGATAGTTAGATAGATAGATAGATAGATAGATAGATAGATAGGAGACAGATAGATAGATAGATAGATAGATAGATAGATAGGAGATAGATAGATAGGAGATAGATAGATAGATAGATAGATAGATAGATAGATAGATAGATAGATAGATTATATCTGGGTAGGTAGAACATAATTTTCTTTACTGATTACATACATTGAATAAACTTATTTTTATCTGATTATTTTTATTTCTTATATTTCGGCCTCTGGACCTCAGAGACTCCTCCGCGGTGGTTTTGTTCATTTCACCCTCTGACTTTGTGATGTGTTTGCTGAACCCTTTTGGTTTTCCTTGTCTGGCATTTGAAGCTGTAACCTAGAACAGATTCATGAATCATTGCGCGGCCTCTCCCTCTCGCTGTTCCCTATTTCTGGGCTCTGTTCTCGGTGATTCACGAGGTGATTTGTTTCCTTCTGATAAACTGATTAATCTTCCAAATGGACGCTTTGATAATGTGTTACATCGTGTCGTATTAACCGGCAAACAAAGCCCCAATGAAATTGAACTTCACCAAATCAAGATTCACCCGTTGACCTTTTAGGTCGATTCAAGCCGACATTATGATAATAAGGATGTTTTTTAATGTTATTTTTGTTTCTGAAGGTCAACATGTTGTAATTATAATAATTCTTCCATCTGGGATTGCTCCGAGCTTCATGGATGGGTTTAGAAATTTGAATTTCCGTGCTTTTTCCAGCAGAAATACATATTTTATATCCTACTTCGTATTTTTTTTTTTTTTTTTTGGCTTCATCAGAACACTTGATGGAACCGATTCAGAATGTACCACGTCGTGGCTGATTATTGCGCACATTGAACAAATATTCTAGAAATGCCGGTAAATATGTTACATTGACTTGGATTCCAGAATGTAAAATTAACACTTTGAAAGGAGCTTTGTGTTGAAGTTCAGCAAAAAATTCTCTAATCAGGGCAGAAAAATTCAAGACACCCAGATAAAGAGAGGGGAATGTATGTTCTGAATACCAAACGACCGTCAATCAGAGCATCATTGTTTCTGCAAGAAAGTCGTGTTTTGGTTGTGTCGAAAGACGGGAATTAATTTCTGATTTTAAAACATTAACTTGTATGAAAATCAAGTCACCTTTTATAAACCTGACAAATTCTTCCTCGGCTCGTAAGCTAGTCTGGATCTTTTCAGGGTAATTGAGATCTTGATTGCTTTGCTAATGGGTTAATCTTGTGGTTTTTGTAAAAGTGTCAAAGAATCAGTCAAAAAGTTCTTGACGGATGGTTTAGCACTCTGGTGTCTTGCACGTCTATACTTAGAGGATGGGCTGGCTCTCCGTTCCCTAATGTTGGTTTCAAGTACTGTATCCCTTTATTGTATCACTCAAAAAGTTCATGGCTGATATTTTGTAATCTCTGGTGTCTTGCATGGCCATACCTAAGTGAAGGGTTGGCTAACATAGGGTACACATCTTCTGATGTTGGTTCAGGCCACCACGTTCATTCATCATACCATTCAAAAAGTTCTTGGGCTATATAAAATGTTATTGGTGATCATTTAGTTTTCTGATGTGTTGTATGGCTGTTCTATGATAAAAGTATACATACTGTAGCCTACCCATTCCCTAATGTTGGCTCTCGCATTCCTTCATGGAACCTTTCAAAAAATTCTTCAACTGTACAAAAAGTTCTGGACTGATATTTCATTTCTCGGCTCTTTTGTTTAGTTGAAGGATTACCCACTCCCTAGTGTCATTACCCATTTCCTAATGTAAGATATCAATTCATTGGACTGTACCATTCAAAAAGTTACTACACTATACAAAAACTTCTTGACTGATATTTTAGATTTCTGCTGTCTTGCATGGCCATACGTAGTTCAAGGGTTGCCCATTCCCCAATGTAACATATTGATTCATTGTACTGTACCTTTCAAAAAGTTATCACACTATACAAAAAGTTCTCAATTGATATTTTAGATTACTGGTGTCTTGTGAGGCCCTATTTAGATGAAGTGACAGTAGACAGTGGTTACCGATTTCCTGTTGTTGGTTCAAGACACAATATTCCTTCATTGAACCCTTCAAAAAGTTGATTGACTATACAAAAAGTTCTCGACTCATATCTTATTTCTCTGCTGTCTTGCATGGCCATGCTTAGTTGAAGGGTTGCCCATTCCCCAATGTAACATATTGATTCATTATACGGGACCATTCAAAAAGTTTTTACACTATACAAAAAGTTCTCGACTGATATTTTAGATTTCTGTGTCTTGTGAGGCCATATTTAGATGAAGTGACAGTAGACAAAGGTTACCGATTATGTTGTTGGCTCAAGACAACATATTCCTTCATTGAGATATTCAAAAAGTTCTTTGACTATACAAAAAGTTATTGATGGATAATTTTGCATCGTCAGGCTAAGATGAAGACCTGACCCCAGTATGTTACTTATTGTCTGATGACGGTTCCAGGCATTGAAACCTGAAAAGAGTTCTTGAACTATACAGAAAGTTCTTTATTGATATTTTAGTTCTATTACTGTCTTTCATTTCTATATTTAACATAGTTCAAGTAGCCATAACCACCCCATTCCTAAATCTTAGCTCAAGCCACCAAAAGGTCAAGATGTGTCGGAGAGATGTTATCTCCAAACTACTCTTTACCCTCAATGACCTTTGGGGCAGTTTCACTCCCCAATATGGTACCCAGCACAGATTCGCACTTCTCAAGGCCACCATATCTGGAGGAACCTCACTGGTCTCCATAGAAGATATGGACACCCTCAATATCACTATTGACCAATATGACCCACATGGAATTGGCTTCGTCGCTCATATCAGATATCTAGAAAATTGAAACATAAGATTGTAACTTTTGTCTAAAGAATGATGTAGAATATACTTCATCTTAAAGTTGCAGCCTGTGTTACGTTACCATCCATTATTCATGGAAGAGGTCAAAGGCATGACCATGGACCTGGTCCCTAATGGCCTCCATCATCCACTAGCCTATGATAACTGTGCTTGGCTTTCGTAGGTGAAGTTCTTCCATTGAATACATTTGATAAAAATTGTATGTAAGATTCATCAGGGAAAACAGATGAAAGGCAGGTTTGGTTTCAGGGTCAATGAACTTTTTGCAGCCCTCTATTAATCGATGCTCTTTTTTTTTCTATATTCAGTATTGAGTCTTTTTGAATGGTGCCGTGTTCAGACTCCGCACAACGGAGAGCAATTTATGATCTATTTTTGTCTGTTACACATAGCGAGGACATTGTGCCGATTGTCTGCTGTTTGTTGTATCAGTGGGAGGTTCTGTGTATATTATTCTCCATTTGCTACATTGTTTCCAATCATCAATGTGTCAAGAAGCATTTTTAGAACATCTTATCATGCATAGGAAATCGCACAATATCACAGCCAGTAGCTGATATGATGAAAATCAGGGGACAGGCAAATATAGCAGTCACCGAGCAGCTGCTTCTGTCTAGAGCCACACATGTGAAAAACAGGTCACCCCAGGTGTTAAGTGTCAAGCATTGCGTACTAAAGCTATTACAATCCCATATATATCTATATCTCTATCTATCTATCTATCTATCTATCTATCTATCTATCTATCTATCTATCTATCTATCTATCTGCATTACCTTTCCAGTATCTATGTCATTGTCTTATTTCTTACCATGATCAGATTATCTGAGGCTATTACAATATTCCCCGTCATCTACATGGGCACTGATGTGTTATTATAGACATTACAGAAAGGGAATGTGCTTTAAATATAGTGAAATCGTAATTCACATCTAATCCTCTTTGACTATGCAAATAATCCAACCAAATTATCACTGACCTAAAAATGCAGAGAGAAGCAACATGTAAATAATAAGAATAGTAGTAATGTATTCATGTAACTGGAATATCTAATATGTCACAATGCAGTGGGTCTGGGGTTTGTGTTCGAGTCTCCTTCTTCCCAGCGTCATGTGGACAAATATTTCAACAGTTTTTTTAGGATATTGCACATTAAGCCTGCCTGATCTTCATATTCTGCACATTCCATCTCATACAATCTCCAGATAAGATGGATCCCCTACAGGTTGTGTGATAAATAGTAGCGAATAAAGCCATAACAAGGAGTGATATCAATTTTCTAAACAGCTTGTAACACTCCTGATCCTTGATGGATATTTAAGATTCAATATAGAAATATCTGAGCTGCTCAAGGAATTCAGACTGTGATGTTGAATCCTGGGCTGAATATGTTAGTATTGTATGCAAAACACCTCTGTACAAAAAATATAACAAGAACTAATATAATACTGCTCCTATGTACAAGAATATAACTACTATAATACTGCTCCTATGTACAAGGATATAACTACTATAATACTGCTCCTATGTACAAGAATATAACTACTATAATACTACCTCCTATGTACAAGAATATAACTACTATAATACTGCCCCCTATGTACAAGAATATAACTACTATAATACTGCTCCTATGTACAAGAATATAACTACTATAATACTGCTCCTATGTACAAGAATATAACTACTATAATACTGCTCCTATGTACAAGAATATAACTACTATAATACTGCTCCTATGTACAAGAATATAACTACTATAATACTGCTCCTATGTACAAGAATATAACTACTATAATACTACTCCTATGTACAAGAATATAACTACTATAATACTACCTCCTATGTACAAGAATATAACTACTATAATACTGCCCCTATGTACAAGAATATAACTATTATAATACTGCTCCTATATACAAGAATATAACTACTATAATACTACTCCTATGTACAAGAATATAACTACTATAATACTACTCCTATGTACAAGAATATAACTACTATAATACTATCTCCTATGTACAAGAATATAACTACTATAATACTGCCCCTATGTACAAGAATATAACTATTATAATACTGCTCCTATATACAAGAATATAACTACTATAATACTACTCCTATGTACAAGAATATAACTACTATAATACTGCCCCTATGTACAAGAATTTAACTACTATAATACCACCTCCTCTGTACAAGAATATAACTACTATAATACTACTCCTATGTACAAGAATATAACTACTATAATACTGCTCCTATGTACAAGAATATAACTACTATAATACTACCTCCTATGTACAAGAATATAACTACTATAATACTGCTCCTATGTACAAGAATATAACTACTATAATACTGCTCCTATGTACAAGAATATAACTACTATAATACTACCTCCTATGTACAAGAATATAACTACTATAATACTGCTCCTATGTACAAGAATATAACTACTATAGTACTGCTCCTATGTACAAGAATATAACTATAAATAGATAAGAAAAATAAGCATATAGCTCACCACCTCCAGTTAGCTTGATAAGTCCTTATAATTCCTGGGTGCACGATCCTGGCCTCTGACTAAGGCACTTAGTAGTTGAAGCATATAGAAAAGGATAGTAGGATCCGCTCGACCAGGTAAGTTAAAAAATAACTTTTAATCCGACATGGTTAAAAAACACACAAAAGAAAATAGATGTGAAATGACAAAAAAGAAGAAAAATGGTGATTAAAACCACATTCTGATAGCTCTAGCTGACGCGTTTCAAGACGCAAGGTCTCTTACTCATAGCTTTGCTTCTCTTGTGTGTTTTTCTTTTGTGTGTTTTTTTAACCATGTCGGATTAAAAGTTATTTTTTAACTTACCTGGTCGAGCGGATCCTACTATCCTTTTCTATATGCTTCAAGAATATAACTACTATAATACTGCTCCTATGTACAAGAATATAACTACTATAATACTGCTCCTATGTACAAGAATATAACTACTATAATACTACTCCTATGTACAAGAATATAACTACTATAATACTGCTCCTATGTACAAGAATATAACTACTATAATACTGCCTCCTATGTACAAGAATATAACTACTATAATACTGCTCCTATGTACAAGAATATAACTACTATAATACTACTCCTCTGTACAAGAATATAACTACTATAATACTGCTCCTATGTACAAGAATATAACTACTATAATACTGCTCCAAGTTGACAATATAAGAAATATAAAGGCTAGACTGGGGATTTTTTGCATAAAGAAATACTGAGGTTGTGGTAATGCCACACTTTTGCTGTGCCTTGTGGTGCCCCCTGGAGTCTGAGCCTTGTCGTCTTGCAATCATTTATACTGATAGGTCGCTGATCACATTAATGAACAGGATTAAGGAGCTTCTCTTCTAATCATATTATTTCTAGATACCTGCTCGGGCCTGTGAGGTTTTCTAATATGAAAATGGTTTTGTTGCCCTTTAAAGGTAAAATCCAATCTGCTTTTCTGTGGACTGAACAATACATTTCATTACGGCTTCTGCAGATATAGAACTGAGTCCTTAAAAAAAAAAAAGCGTAGGATTGAGCTTGTCGGATTATGCCATCTTTTGTAGTGGCAGGTGTATGCCAGAGGGCAGGTTTAGAAATCCTTGTGTTCTAGAATTGCATTAACCCAGCCCTAAGTCAGGTATGTACAATGCTATTAAGCTAACACACCTTCTGGCATTCTCTCCATGTAGTCAGACATCTGCAGGCTCCGCGTAGTCACTGACTGTCCGATCTATTAGTGTGATGAAGGTTCACAAAAAACAGCAACATTCATCTCTCCCTGTGTATTGACCTATGAGGGAGCGTGGTGGGTAATGGGCTCTGAAATGGCCGCGCAGATTAAAAAATGGCTCAAGCAAGATTGATTAAAAAATCGCTCATAGGAATGAAAACATTTCTATTGCGCTGCGCCTTGTTCCGAAGAGTGAAAGTGACAATATTCTGCGTAATAATACAGTATGTATGTGTCTGTATTCAGAATTATAAATATACTGTATTATACAGGACCAGAAATGTTACTTTGTAAATGCATTCAATTATTGCATGAATCATAATCAAGAGCTGCATTCATAATTTTGCAGTAGCTGACGTCTACCAGCATTTATATATTTTATTGAGTGTACTACAGTACTGTAATTCTGCTTATATGCAATGTAGGAACAGAAGAGTCATCTGATTTTTCAACTGATTTGTCAATAGAGTGCATGAGATGAAAGCTGTGCTAAATGTTTCCAATAGCAATCAGCAGAATAGTGAGCACAGCTCTGGAGTATAATACAGGATGTAACTCAGGATCAGTACAGGATAAGTAATGTAATGTATGTACACAGTGACTGCACCAGCAGAATAGTGAGCGCAGCTCTGGAGTATAATACAGGATGTAACTCAGGATCAGTACAGGATAAGTAATGTAATGTATGTACACAGTGACTGCACCAGCAGAATAGTGAGTGCAGCTCTGGAGTATAATACAGGATGTAACTCAGGATCAGTACAGGATAAGTAATGTAATGTATGCACACAGTGACTGCACCAGCAGAATAGTGAGTGCAGCTCTGGAGTATAATACAGGATAAGTAATGTAATGTATGTACACAGTGACTGCACCAGCAGAATAGTGAGTGCAGGTCTGGAGAAGTGTTACAACATGAAGCACAATGATGGGGGTGCACCATTCTTATATTGTTTAATATAATGGTTCTCACCCTAGGTACGCATACACCTGGGGGTAAGTTCCCCTCTTCCATGTGGTATGTGCTGCAGTGCGATCCCTGTTGGGCCATGCTATTTAGTGTGAGGACCATTATACTGCATCTTAGGGCACTGAGGGGGGGATTCTGCAGATTATGTGGGTACTGAAGGGGCCATTTCATAACTTTTAACAAAACCTTATTGACATTTATAAGTGATGGCTACTTTGGGGGTCCTCGGTTGGGACATTTTCTGACTAGGGGGGACTTCGCTTGGAAATGTTGAGAATCGCTAGCCCAATAGACGCCTCTGCCAGAACAGCCTTCCTTACAGATAGCTCACTGCTACCAACTGGTCGCCTCCCTAAAACTGGACGTGAGAAGTCACTTTAGCAGATGTCTTTGTTGTGGAATTAAAGGGACGTCGCACTAAAAGATAATGAAACGCTTATCCCACGAGAACTGATCCTGGAGACTTTGGAGAAGAAAGAGTCCCTTCTTAATGGAAGCGTGTGATGAAGACATGTTTGGTGTGTGAATTAGCGCAGTGATGTTTCTCATGGGGCCTATGATCCCGCTGACGTCTTTAATTATTAATATTGTTCCTTTGACTATTTCTGTGTTTTTAAGGCCGGTTTTGTAGAGTTAAAACCACATCAAAGTTCCCGAGAGCACAAGTCACTCTTTCAATGAGTCATTTGATGATATTGCTGCCTGTGTGTAGGAGACAATGGCGAGTCTGACACTTATAGGGCCCTATGTGCTTTACATGGGATTTACTTTCCTCAATGACAACTTCATATTTAGCTCCTTTGATTCTTTGACAATAAAGTGATTGTTTACAAATTGCTGCGGCGCTGAGATTGCGGATTATGGTAGCGGAGAAAGTTATGGCTGGTGGTATGACAGCTAGAAATGTTATGGGTGCAGCCTGGAGGAGGACAGGAGGATTATGTGTTTAATTTAAAGGGATCATCTCACCCTTTTAGGGCATGATGATGTACAACTAGAGATGAGCAAACACTGTTCGGATCAGCCGATCTGAACAGCACGCTCCCATAGAAATGAATGGAAGCACCTGTGACGCCGGCCGCCGGCAAAGTTCGCTCATCTCTATGTACAACATGTATATACAATACACAGTATAGTTATACAATACATTTTATATACAATGGTCATTATACGCAGGATATCTGTAGTGTAACAGAACACTGTACAGTAAGTAAAGAATGCCCAGTATTGGTATATGATACATTGTATAGGTACTGTATGTAATTTACTAAAACCTGTGAGTCCTGCTCCACCCACCACTCATATAGAAAGCCTGTGAGTAGGGTTGAGCCGATCTTGAGATTTCAAGATCGATTTTAAAATCCGATTTCCGATCATTTTCCAGCTGATCTTGATCGTGAAATTTGCTCGCTCGCCGATCGGAATCCGATCTTTTTCTGATCCCGATCTTCGACCCTAGTCAATGCTTTTCTATGGGAAAAGTCACTTTTAGTGTTGAGCCGATCTTGAGATAAACTCCAATCTCGATCCCGCTGGAAAAGATTGGGTCGGATTCCGATCGTGAAATTTACTCGATCACCAATCGGAATCCGATATTTTCTGATCCCGATCTCTCAACCCTACCTGTGAGTCCTGTTTCCTCCACTACCCATAGATAAAGCCTGTATGTCCTGCTCCCCCCCCCACTCATAGAGAAAGCCTGTGATTTGTTCTTCCCAAGCCACATAGTGAATGACAGCTTTTTACAAATTGGGAATACTTAGATTGTTACTTAGATTTTTTTTTTCACCTGGGGCAAATATTCAGTTCTACTGTATCTACATATCCTGGTTATTGCCCTAACGTACCTAAGTATCCTGGCTAGATATGGTAGAACAGTTTATTTTTGCTCCCCTGACTCCTAGCCGATGCCCCTCCACCACCAGTCCTTGGTGATCTTATGTCATGTACGATACATAATGATAATCTGAAGCCATTTATTCATTACAACGCATTTATATAAAACTAATTGAACTGAAGAATTTATTAACCATTTAATGCTCAGCCGCCAGGTGCAGTCCCTTTTTTCATTAAGGTTCATTGCATAATGCAGTAAATGTAATGAGAGCGCTCCTCGGGTTCATTGTATTTGATTCTTATTTTGTATCCAAACATATTACATTACCGGAGAGCCCAGAGACTATTCGTTATCAGCCCATTCACAGCAAAATTAATCTCTTAACACTGGAGCCCCGTACATTTTCCCGGTCCGCGGCGCGAGCTGCAAGATGTTAAGTTCCCCTTTTATACCTGCACAGTATTGAGTTTCCTTTCAGGAAGAAATTTAATAGTCATGTAATCACATCGCAACGTATTGGGTTACTTGTTACATTTGTCCTGTGAGAACTCATTGCATTTTCTTTTTACATCCAAACCTGGGCGAGTGAATGGGGCTTTATGTAGACTTAAATTACATACATTTGTTGGGATGGTTATAGCATGCCCCAGTGCTGTACCTTACTAAAAGCACCGATTCCTTGAAAGTAGAAAGTAAAATCTATATTTAATGAGACAAGAGGGTAATACAGCAGACTCGGGAATCTTATTGTCCTCAGAGCTTGCAATTTTATTGCTTTGCCAATAGGTCCCATTTCATTGACTTTCTTTCTTTGTTACAATTGGTGACTAATTGTAGGTCAAGGCTGTCCATATCTGTTATATAGCTGTCACGTGACAGATATTCCATGCTCATCTAATGGGTATGCCCATCTAACACGGCTTGTGGACATCTCTGGTGGTGGTTGCTTGAGATTGACATCTGCCCCCTGATATCTTCAGTTGGAGGAAGATTGGGACTTAAGCTATCCTTTTTGGCTTTTCCGTACACATGCACTCTCACTTTAGCTGGGCATGCATGTGTTTTCCATATACATAAATTCACTTTTGGTCAAAACTGACATTGTTGACCATTTGGTGTTTATGAAGCTGTCCCAACTTAAATTTGACAACTACTATTGCAGTTGGATTCCAATATGCTCAATCATTTTGTTCTCAGGAGACATAAGTGCCCATTAGAGATACTTTGCAGTAACCTACAAACCTCTCCCCTTTAAGAACAGAGCTGAGTGTGCACATGCACAAGGGTATCTGAAGAAATAGCTGTTAGCCCAATGAACATTCACCCAATGTGTATGACCAAACTAAACCACTGCCAGATACCTCCAGGGTTGGCTTATCTCCTCTGAGTGCCAAAGGATCAGATATGTTGAAATCCAATGGCCCGATCCTTCTATTTACCAACATATGTTGGAAAAGTTGCGTTACCACCATAACCATGAGCTGGTGAACCATTTGTGATTTGGTCAACGTGCATGGCCTGAGGACAATGACTACTGGAATCATTCTATAGTCTCCATTATATTGTCTAGCTTAGTCTGTCCACATGTAGCCTCCACCAATGCATTTGGGACTTGCATCTTGAAAACTCAAGACATTTCCTTGCATCAACCACCAGCATGACTAAATCTTAATTTGGTAGCATTGGAGACTGTAACCAAAATTGCCATCTCACTAGTCCTATCATATGAAGCCTTAGCTGTAGATTTTTTTCCTCTAAGAGAATACATTTTTCATTGACGTTCAAAGCATTGTCCTTGCATGGTCAAGACTCAAGACATTGAGCCACTGAATGATCAATGCCACGACCGAACCAAAATTTGCCACCATTATGGACTGTCTCACTTTAGTGTCAGATCATGAAGTCTTGTCTGTAGATTTTTTTCTTCTTCTTGGAGAATACATTTTTGATTGACGTCTGAAACTTTTTTTCTAATTCGACTGAAGTCATAAGAGATAATCCGAGTCATATCTTTGCCTTTTTTTCTCTTTCTTTACCTTGGCTTGATTTTCTTCATTTTGCCGGAGCCATTTCATAAATACTTGACAGGACCTCTTCTTTATATGCGGATCCTTCTCCCGCCCCTAACCCCGGCTCTTTGAAAATTTCTGAACAGCTGTCACGCTTCTTGGTTTTAATTGGACCATTGTGAAACTCATTTCATGGGAATCATCTCCCTCTCCTCTCCCTCTTCACGTTGGGATCACAGAGTAGTCTACACAAATCTTCCATCTTGTCCTTTCTCCAGCAGATACAAAGTATCTCCTTGGTCATTCGGAATGAATCATCGCTAAGGACAGAAAGAAAAAAAAAACTGGTCCTATCAGTCATAAAGTGTTTAGTGTGACCTTCCGAGCAGTAACACTAATTATTATAACACAAGTCAGGAACGTGAGAGCGATAATTAACAGAGATTTATCTGAATGGACACTTCGAGGAATGCAGCGGCAAGTCAGCCATCCATGTTGTCATGACAGCATCACAAATCTGTTTTATCGAGTGGGTTAATTAGGATAATTAAGAACTTCTGTTGTCCTGTTGTGTGTTTTTCTGCAGTCAGGTTCTATATCCGTACTACAATCTCACAGCCTGCCATACCGCGGTATAAGAGGAATTATTAGCGCTATTTTTATCCTATTATATGTATAGATCCAATACAAATGTAGCAAAGTTTCATTTGATAATGTGTTAAAACTTTCGCTTGACTTTTTGATTATCATGCTGCAACTTCAAGTTAAGGTTTGCTACATCTGGACAAGCTAAAATATGAAGTCTATGGGATTAGCACAATGTCTGTCCGATCTAAAGCTCATTTGAGGGCTTTTTTGGAACTTCTTACGTCTAAGGTCACTTTTTTGGTTATTTTTGAAAGTTTATTAGTTCCTATTGACAATTTGATCCACAAGTGCAATGGATAGGTCAGATTTTGCATTGTAATACATGGTGGATAAATGGAAGCTAGCCCCTCACAATCTCGATGTGTGGTGTTCCGGAGTTGACACAGACCAACACTCCAAGGGAGAGACCTAAAATAGTCTTGAAGGGTTATTATCATCAGGATTAGAGATGAGCGAACACTGTTCGGATCAGCTGTTCCGAACAGCACGCTCCCATAGAAATGAGTGGAAGCACCTGGCACGGCGACCGGCCGCTGGAAAAGTGTACGTGCCAGGTGCTTCCATTCATTTCTATGGGAGCGTGCTGTTCGGAACGGCTGATCCGAACAGTGTTCGCTCATCTCTAATCAGGATCTAACCTTCTGGCACCCCCAGGACGAGAACACAGGGCTGAGTAATAGTAGCAGCTTCTTCACACTGTTTCCCTGTACTATCTCTTCTCTGGTGATATAATCAGCTTCCTGTTCTCAGTGACATTTATAGGGTTAAATGTAAGGACCTGGTAACTCATCTTGTAGGTTACAGATTGGCGGTTGCAATGGAAGATGGTGAAGGAAAGTCCAGAAATGGATGAGGGGACCTTGTTATCCTTTAGTTATTATTTATAGGTCTCTCACAATTACTATGAAAAAAATTTAAAAAAATTACAAGCGCTATCGACATTGAAGACATTGAAGTTCACACCTTTAATACATTGTTTGCGCCTTAGTAAAGAGCATTCCCGCTTATAATTGGTGGATGTCAGGCCACAGTATAGTGAAGATCTGATAATTAGATAATTAGACTATCAGAAGATTGGGAACTCATGCACAAGTAGATACTAAAATGTTGTGTTTAGAGATAGGTTCTCCATGACCTGACATTGATCCAGTAGGCGGTGCAGCCTTGGCTCCAGCCATGTTAGGTATTTACTAATCATGACTTTGACTGAGCTGCAACAAAAATGTCAAGTTGTGCAACGGTCTAGGAGGCAGAACTAGAGAAAACAGCTATCACTTCTGGAGCTGAGGCAGTGCTACCTACTGGATCCACAACAGGCCAAGGAGAGCCTACTAGTAACAACTTCATCCTAGTATCAACCCATTTCCTATCCTTCCTTCCTCCAATCATCAAGTGAGTGCCAAGAAATCTCCATGCAAATCCTATGGTTGGCTGGTCTTGTTGGAATTGGTGGGTTGAGATGACATTCGCCTAACGTGCATGGTCATCTTTTCAAGTGAAAGCTGAATGGTAGGGGGTCATGTAATCTCCATTGGCTTTGCTCACATGGGGCAGTAAATTTATAGCAAGCTTCTTTCCACCCTCTTCAGGGGATGCATTTTAATGGGTACAATTGGGGTACATGGATACATCTTTCTCTCAATACCCTATGTTTCTTGCATGGCTCTTTGGACTCCTCAGCCACCTATGAAGCCTCCGCTACATGGAATAGTATCCATCGTTTTGTAGGGTATATTAGTAACCATTAGAGATTAGTACATTTGCTTTGATCGACTTGTTTCGATGATTTGACTTCTACAACATGATAATTTGCAGGGATTGTTTGCAGACAGACAATCCGCTCCTGGCGTGTTATCCAGAGCGCTCTCAATGACAGCCAGGCAGACTCGCCTTATGAATTGAGTTGTTTAGGGTAATTAGCAATTGTTTTTGGTACTTTTGTCAAATGGACCTACTTAGGCATGCTTGGGCAAGGCTTCAAAAAGACAATCGGTAGAAGAAGAAACGCTCTGCCAGCCAGGGACACAATCGCTTCTGCCAAGAATTCTCCTTTGCCAGTCAAATAATTTATCTGTCCTGTGAATCCTGCTATTCTGCTAATGTAATTATAAAATTACCTTCCTTACCAATGCTCCATTCTCCTATTTCCAAAGATTTATGGCTAGACGACAAGTAATGGACATTTTCTTTCTGTTCCCGCTTCATTCGGTGCTGCGCTGTGCCAGAACATTTCTATCTCTTTCCATGCAGATAGTCTATGGTGGAATACAAGTGATACTGTCGCCCTTTGTGGCAGTTTTATGGTTCAATTCAACCCAAGTCAGGGTCTTGGAACTGCTTGGTCTTCCAGACCATTTATTTTAGTGGTACAGTGGTGGACGGTGGTGCTTAAGTCATCAATGTGCAATGACTAGTCAAGGAATAAGAGCATGGTCAATGCATTGGAACGTGTGGATGGTTGTTGGCCGGATAGCTTTTTTTAAAAATATTGGGGTTACAATGGACTACCCTATGATGGATGACCTCTGTAGGTTGGATTAGAAATGTTTACAACATATATTCTCCCACCATGGGCAGACCACCATTGGACCATGAATGGGTTGTCTTTCGAATGTGGTCAACTTAGCGCGAATTGTTGGGATCCATCACCGGACTGTCAGAGCATGTTGGGAGTCTTGGTTTGAGTATCATCAGATGGCGGCCATTGTATTAGGCATTTGTTTTTCCAATTTTTTTTTATACCCTTGTGCCTCATACTGTGTGATATATAGGTATCAGTGTTTCCTTTTCCCCATTTTCTTTTCACTTTGATTTATGGTGTCAGTTGTTTCTCAAGAAGTCGATATTTTTTTTTTCGCCACAAAGTAGCATTTAAGGCTCCGCGACGTCACCGCACAAATTGTTTTACATTCCTGAATGAGTCAGAGCCAGATGTCTGTTCCCTCCAATGATTGATCTACTGTAGGTTAAAAATACATTGTTTACCCCAACACAAAGAATTCATTAATACAACCAATGCTGATAGAACCCTTCCTGCACGCCACCGCCGCCGCCGCGCAGTATTTTTCACCATTATGGTTCCCCTTGAATTTATCTTTTTTTTTCAAAAGCATTTTGCTGCTGATTTGAAGCGTCGGCCGGGGTTATGCTTCATACATTCTCTGTGAAGATTTCAAGGCTTTGATCCTCAAATTGTCCCACTTACTGAATCCAAAAGTAGACGACTATTCGCAGTTTCAATTTCTCTTCTCGTATATAGAATATCCGCAGCCCGGACCATAATACAGAAGTCCTATCAACTACAAGGAATTGCATCACAAGATGGAGGAGTTTTTTAAGATGGTGAAAAAATAAAATAAAATAACGGATCTCACTACAGAAAAAGAAATTAAAAAGTAAAAAAAATAATAATAAAAAAATACTAGATCAAAGTCAATCCATTAAAATGTAGAAATAGTTTAAAAACAATAAAAAAGATTAAAAAATTAAATAACGAAAAATAAAGCAAAAAAAATAATCAAACAAAACAATAGATAAATAACAGATAAAAATAAACGAAAAATATTAGAGTTAAAAAAAAAAAAATGCTAAAAATTAACGAACATGAAGCGTATGTGATACCAGAAGGTCAAGGCAAAATTTGTAAAGGTGTTCGCATAGCCCCAGGGTGTAAGTCAAACAGTTGTAAAGGTATCAGCACCGTAGTGTAACCTTCCACCTAATGACCTAAGCTATAGACGTAGTATCATGAGCGGCAGCGGAATGTAGATCAGATGTATCAGGTGCTGTCGGGTTCCCACCTATAGGACTGACATAGTAATACGGTGTCTGTGCCTTTCACCTTCAGCCATATTGACCTGTAACATAATAAAGTTGTTTGCCCTGTATTAAGATCCTCTTGTTTGGGTGAGTTACAGCCTAAAGGATCTGACTTCAAACAAATTACTATGGTCAACCGTTATTGTCCTCATTGACTTCATCTACCAGACAGGAACATGAGATGTTAGGAAAATGTATAATATCTATAATAAACAGCCGATGTGATACTTTGTTTTAAGATAAGATAAGATAATCCTTTAATAGTCCCACATTGGGGAAATTTCAGAAATTTCAGTTTTAGTGCATTTGTATCTTAGAACATGATTGTCCATAGAATTAGGTTCAGAATTAATGATCTACCAATATGGGAGGTCCGGGCTCCATTTTCCTGATACAAATCCCTTGCATAGATACATGATAACATTCTGTTGCCTGCAGTCACCAGTTGCACACAGTATTAGTTTTGGGCCAACCACACATGATTTTTTTTTCAGAATATTTGCAGAAAATATTTTGGACCAAATGTTTTTTGTCTGAACTGGAAATGATTCTTATACTCCGGGTCCCTTCTTGGGGTGTAAGTATAATGTCATTTACTCATCTTCCATGGGATCTTCTAGAATCACGGTAGGGAACCTTTGGCTCTCCAGCTGCTGTGAAACTACAACTCCCATCATGCTCCATTCACTTCCATGGGGGTTCCGTGTACAGCGGCGCAAATATGCATGCTGGGAGTTGTAGTTTTGTAACAGCTGGAGAGCGGTACGTTCCCTACCCCTGTTCTAGAACATCCTCTGGGACTCCATGTTTCTTCCTGGGCTGGATCTTCTTCGACCTCTAGGTCATATATGGGATTTGCATCATCCTCATCATGCTTAGACGTTGCAGTGTTCATTCTGACACTGTAGCATTGAAGCTCCTTGATGCTGACACCGCCCCATGTGACCACAGAGACCCAATCACAGGTCTTACAAGTTATCTGGGGGTCAAAAAAGATGGTGGAAACCCTGGGAAGAAGACTGGAGCACTGGAGAACTCCACATTAGAGTCTAGGAAAGGGAAGTCATTTTTTGTCCTAAAATGGGGGTTGACCAGCTGCTGTTTAGTTGGATCATGCGAAGTGAACTTGTTCACCAACACTAAACAGTATGCAGTAAACTTCTGAGTTTTTCAAAGTCTTGGCCCAGTGCTGACCACCATTTTTCTGGATTCATGAGAGATGAGCCTTAAAAGTTTTGGGTTCAGCAGAACCCAATTTTTTTGGTAAATTTGTAATGTACTTGACTCATTATAAACCAGTGCTCCAATACTACACAATACACAGTGAGCTGAAGTGCTCCCTCTAGTGGTGGCTGCGGGCAGACAATTTATGCCAAGTAGCTATATTTCTGCAAGGGATTGAAGTTCTGTAGCAAGAAAATGGACAAGTGAACAATGACTTGATGAATATTCTACACCTAAGAATGTCTGTATGATTGATGCCGAAACTTTCTCCTCGCGCCAGATTTATCCACCATTGAGCATCAGTCAGGAAGGAGTTACCATAAAGTTTGATGGAGTTTCATGAACTGAATGGAATTTTAATGAAGAAGTATCTCAAGCTAGACTTCAGCAATACCAGGGCTAATGGCTTGCGACTCCTACCCGAGCTCTTCACAAAAAAGACAAGCAGGCTCTAAAACATTCTTAGAGTTTATTTTTAGCCCCTGCTAACTAGCAATTCATATTCGGCAATGCTACATTAACCGAGACGCTGAGAAGTCTCTTCTTTTGGGGAGATCAGATAGTATCAATTTGAAGATGGATACATTGTAGTGACTTCGTCGTCCGACTTCCGCCTTCTATTTTGTGTTACTTTTTTCTATCAATATTTTTCAATTTGTATCTATTTATTTATGTTTTCATATATCAATGTATCGGATGGATAATAATAGGCAGAGATTACATTGAAATATTCTGCAGAGGAATCAGACATTTCCTTTCTTCTATTTTCTTTCCTGCGGGCTGTGAATCTGCGCCGGTAGCAGCTCGGATGTTGGAAGTTATTTGTAAAGTGTAAGGGCAATGTTCTTTGGCTGCACGGAATAATTAGTTATTTAGAGCTAGCAGGCAGCGGGCACACCTGTGACATTCTTCTACATGAGCTACATGGAGAGAAGGCCTATTGGGAGCCAGGAGTCTGGAGATAGTTGAGCAGAACAGTACAGTACTGTGCGACTAATACATAGAGGAGGAAAGGGAAAAAAAAATCCCTTTGAAATTAATATGTTTCTTATGCAGCTGCTTCTTTATATCCAGAAGAATAGGTACCTGCTGGAAGTGCCAGGGACGCCCTGTACCACGACTATTTTGGAAAGTTGCACTGCTCTAGCCTATTCCAAGATTATTCTTGCTTAAGGGGTTAATCACATGTGGCAGTTTTTTGTTTTTTTTTCTTGCAGGATTTTTTGCAATTGCTTCATGAATCTAAATGGGGCTTGCAGAAATCCAAATGGAAAAAAAAACTTATTGAGATAAATTCGAAATTCGGCAGCCGGGTTATTTTGTAACGCAGGTTGCAGCATGTGGATAAGATTTGGTTCATATGTATTGTATGCATGTTTGTGTGAACTGCTTGTATGTGTGTATGTTCTATATATATCTACTGTGGGTACATAAGTACGGTTTATGTTTCTGTATAACCTTTTTTTATTTATGAAACAAATGTAATGTATATAATTAGGGTTGAGTGATCAGGATCGGAAAAGATCGGATCCCAATCGGCAATTGAGTAAATTTCATGATCACGATTGGGTTCCGATCCCGCCGAAAAAAGACCGAGATCGGAATTCCGATCCCGATCGCTCAACTTACCTGCACAGATCCGCTGCCGCTCCCACTCCCCGTTGTTCTTGCTCTTCTTCTCTCTAATTCATATGCCTGCAGAATGCCGTGCGCGCCCCCACCTCCCAGGCTAGTGTTACAGATGCTGTGAGAAGGTGGGGCTTGTTGTGGCTTAGGAGAGTGTGGGTTTGTACTGGGAGGAGAGGCGTAAGTGATGCACTCATGTCTCCACCCTGTACCCGCCTACACTCTCCTAAACCACAAGCCCCGCCTTCTCCCAGCATCTGTAAGACTAGCCTGGGAGGCTACTTTTCGTCACAATAGCGCACATACGTTTTTCCCAGGACCCTTTGGATGTTCGGATGTTTGGCGGTCAATCACGCAAAAACCATTCCACCGATTTGGCTGAAATTTTCCACAAACATAGTCCCTACACTCGATTGCGCAATAGGCTACTTTTCGTCACAATAGCGCACATACGTTTTTCCCAGGACCCTTTGGATGTTCGGATGTTTGGCGGTCAATCACGCAAAAACCATTCCACCGATTTGGCTGAAATTTTCCACAAACATAGTCCCTACACTCGATTGCGCAATAGGCTACTTTTCGTCACAATAGCGCACATACGTTTTTCCCAGGACCCTTTGGATGTTCGGATCTTTGGCGGTCAATCACGCAAAAACCGCTCCACCGATTTGGCTGAAATTTTCCACAAACATAGTCCCTACACTCAATTGCGCAATAGGCTACTTTTCGTCACAATAGCGCACATACGTTTTTCCCAGGACCCCCACAAAACCCAAACTCACATCACTATCTCTGCAATCTCACACACTTTGGACCATAGCAAGCCACAAAATTCATATTACCCCCTACAGCAGAGGTCAGCAACCCCTGGCACACATGCCAAGAGTGGCACTCCTGCCATATTTCACTGGCATGCCAGCAGCACAGGACCTGCAAGAGTTAAATGAAGTCTCTGCTAGAGCTGAGGCATAAGGACACTCCCCTTTGCGAGATGTGCAGGAAACCCAGGGGGTGGAGCTTAGTCGCTCAAGTCTCTGCCTGCTATAGTGATAGCTCCTGCCGAAGCTGCTAGCAAACTGAAAGTAAGAAACACACAGCTCCCTTCCTTTACTTCCTATTCTCATTAATGTCAGGCATTTGGGGTTATTAGTTTAGTGTTAGTAACTCCATGTGCCTCACATTAATAGGAATAAACCCCATCATGTCCCTCATATTAACCCCTGTGTGCCCCATATAAAGGTTACTAATATGTGAGACATATGGAGGGACTAATAAAAGACCTCAGTAATGAAGATACTTAATTATTACCTCCAAGTCTCTCACATATCAGTAACTAGAGATGAGCGAGTACTGTTGGGATCAGCCAATCTGAACAGCACGCTCCATAGAAATGAATGGATGCACCTGGTACTTCCGCTTGGACGTAGCCAGCGCGCTTAACCCCCCCGCGTGCCGGCTACGTCCATTCATTTCTATGCGAGCGTGCTGTTCGGATCGGCTGATCCCAACAGTACTCGCTCATCTCTATCAGTAACTCTTACACTGGGGTTAATGTGAGGGACATGATGGGGTTAATTGCTATTAATAAGAGGCGCATGGAGTTACTAAACTGTCATGCACAGGGCCAGACTTTATGTTGCTTGCTCAAGAGTATCCTGTGCCCAAAACTTACATGTACTGGCGGAAAATAACAAATCATACAATGTCGTATATCGAAGTATATTAACCTGAAATACCTCTGTCCCAAAGTCACTATGTACAGTTTATACCAGCACCGTATAGCGGCTGAAATACAAATTACATTCAACACAAAAGTCTCATGTGCTCTCAGAATTACAGCAAAACCAAGATACACAGTTACATTTTATATCCCATACCTTATACACAGGACGAACACCTTACCCGCGCCTGTATATACCCACTCCTACAATCACCGCAGACGAAGTCGCGGGTACCAGCTAGTAGTAATAATAATAATAATAATAATAATAAATGATAACTTTACTATGTAAAAAATCTGTATACCACAGTACTGTGTGTATCTTTATCAATCTATCTATCTATCTATCTATCTATCTATCTATCTATCTCCTATCTATCTATCTATCTATCTATCTATCTATCTATCTATCATCTATCTATCTATCTATCTATCTATCTATCTATCTATCTCCTATCTGTTTATCTATCTATCATCTATCTATCTATCTATCTATCTATCTATCTATCTATCTCCTATCTATCTATCTATCTATCTATCTATCTATCTCCTATCTATCTATCTATCTATCTCCTATCTATCTATCTATCTATCTATCTATCTATCTATCTCCTATCTATCTATCTATCTATCTATCTATCTATCTATCTATCTATCTATTATCTATCTGTCTTTTTTTTAAATATATATATAATTTTTACTAATTTTTTGTATTTAATTTTTTTGAATGTACATATCATTTTTTCCTAAAGTCATTGACATCAGACTACCGGTTACTGGTCAAGGTCAGGCTAAAGTTTTCGTTTTTTTCTCGCTCGGTTGTTCTAAACTGTCCCCATTTGTCAACCAACACCAAGGAAATCCAGCGGCGTCTCATTTTAATTCCTCTTGGCAGCTTCTCTATCAAGGAGGAATCTACAATCTTTTGAAATCAGCTTTGTTTTTTCTCTGCAGCGCCGCTAATCTCCTTTTGTAAGAAAAATAAATACATTATATATGTCACCTTTGCCAATATTGATTCTGGTGCTGTGATAAGACATTGGCAGACCTATAATTCAACAGCATGACCGCGTTCTCATTACAAGCGCAGGTTGGCTTCAATAGAAGCACAATACAATTTTGAACATATATACACTGCTGCACCCGGAAGCTTTTATGACCAATTCAGAAGGGAAATCAATGGCAGGACTGCAGTGGCATATAACATTTTCTGTGAAATCCCTTTTCAAGAAGCTTGTATTTAACAGTCCTTCTGAATTATGGCGTGCCAGATCCTGTTGATTTCTTGGCCAAGCCTCGTGTCTTTCTCAGTTCAGCAACATCATTTAATTAAAGGTTTTGTGTATTTGTTGCCATTTTCTGGTCAAAATGGAATCTTACTGAGTGTAGACGTAGTTGTTCCATTGTCAGACCAAATGTCCAATACTTGGTTACTGGATTTTAATATTGTGGTTGGAGGAAGCAGGACTCACAGGCTTTCTCTATGAGTGGTGGAGGAAGCAGAACTCACAGGCTTTCTATATGAGTGGTGGGGGAGCAGGACTCACAGGCTTTCTCTATGAGTGGTGGGGGAAGCAGAACTCACAGGCTTTCTATATGAGTGGTGGGGAGCAGGACTCACAGGCTTTCCCTATGAGTGGTGGTGGAAGCAGGACTCACAGGCTTTCTCTATGAGTGGTGGGGGAAGCTGGACTCACAGGCTTTATATATGAGTGGTGGAGGAAGCAGGACTCACAGGCTTTCTCTATGAGTAGTGGGTGAAGCAGGACTCACAGGCTTTCCCTATGAGTGGAGGCAGAATCAGGACTCACAGGCTTTCTCTATGAGTAGTGGAGGAAGCAGGACTCACAGGCTTTCTCTATGAGTGGTGGTGGAAGCAGGACTCACAGGCTTTATCTATGAGTGGTGGGGAAGCAGGACTCACAGGCTTTCTCTATGAGTGGTGGTGGAAGCAGGACTCACAGGCTTTCTCTATGAGTAGTGGGTGAAGCAGGACTCACAGGCTTTCTCTATGAGTGATGGAGGAAGCAGGACTCACAGGCTTTCTCTATGAGTGGTGGAGGAAGCAGAACTCACAGGCTTTCTATATGAGTGGTGGGGGAGCAGGACTCACAGGCTTTCTCTATGAGTGGTGGGGGAAGCAGAACTCACAGGCTTTCTATATGAGTGGTGGGGAGCAGGACTCACAGGCTTTCTCTATGAGTGGTGGGGGAAGCTGGACTCACAGGCTTTATATATGAGTGGTGGAGGAAGCAGGACTCACAGGCTTTCTCTATGAGTAGTGGGTGAAGCAGGACTCACAGGCTTTCCCTATGAGTGGAGGCAGAATCAGGACTCACAGGCTTTCTCTATGAGTAGTGGAGGAAGCAGGACTCACAGGCTTTCTCTATGAGTGGTGGTGGAAGCAGGACTCACAGGCTTTATCTATGAGTGGTGGGGAAGCAGGACTCACAGGCTTTCTCTATGAGTGGTGGTGGAAGCAGGACTCACAGGCTTTCTCTATGAGTAGTGGGTGAAGCAGGACTCACAGGCTTTCTCTATGAGTGGTGGGTGAAGCAGGACTCACAGGCTTTCTCTATGAGTGGTGGGGGAAGCAGGACTCACAGGCTTTCTCTATGAGTGGTGGTGGAAGCAGGACTCACAGGCTTTCTCTATGAGTAGTGGGTGAAGCAGGACTCACAGGCTTTCTCTATGAGTGGTGGGTGAAGCAGGACTCACAGGCTTTCTCTATGAGTGGTGGAGGAAGCAAGACTCACAGGCTTTATCTATGAGTGGTAGGGGAAGCAGGACTCACAGGCTTTCTCTATGAGTGGAGGAAGCAGGACTCACAGGCTTTCTCTATGAGTGGAGGAAGCAGGACTCACAGGCTTTCTCTATGAGTGGAGGAAGCAGGACTCACAGGCTTTCTCTATGAGTGATGGAGGAAGCAGGACTCACAGGCTTTATCTATGAGTGGTGAAGGAAGCAGGACTCACAGGCTTTCTCTATGAGTGATGGAGGAAGCAGGACTCACAGGCTTTCTCTATGAGTGGTGGGGGAAGCAGGACTCACAGGTTTTCTCTATGAGTGGTGGAGGAAGCAAGACTCACAGGCTTTCTCTATGAGTGATGGAGGAAGCAGGACTCACAGGCTTTATCTATGAGTGGTGGAGGAAGCAGGACTCACAGGCTTTATCTATGAGTGATGGAGGAAGCAGGACACACAGGCTTTCTCTATGAGTGGTGGGAGCAGCAGGACTCACAGGCTTTCTCTATGAGTGGTGGTGGAAGCAGGACTCACAGGCTTTCTCTATGAGTGGGCACGTAGCAGGACTCACAGGCTTTCTCTCCGAGTGGTGGCGGAAGCAGGACTCACAGGCTTTCCCTATGAGTGGTGGGGGAAGCAGGATTTCTATATGGACATCAACATTATGAATAAACCATAGAGAATTATATATTTTTGTGCATCTTTAACCTCTCCACTATTATATTCTTTCCTTATATAAAGACCTGACAGATCCACTTTAAATACGTACCAGGGTCAGTGCCCTCCTGTCTTACAGCCTCTTCCCTAGACTCACTGCACAATATTGGCTTGCAGTCATTGACCTGATGTTCTAGCCCTTTACACTTCTAAGTTTTGGTCAGGGCTACTGGGAAATTTCTATTAATCTGGCACTAGGCTTATTTTTATTCTATGATGGATTTTTTTTACTCTATGTTTACGATCCAAAGACTGGTCCAAAAACTGTCATGCACATTCATCTAAAGTTCTATAATATGCCTTGATACAATGTAACATATTACGATCCAACAATATAATATCGTATACAATAATATCCACATCTTCTAAGAGCATCAGAGCCCAGGCATTGCCTTGCAGATTTTATTCCAATCCCCCTCCTCTCCCCCCTGACCATCTCCCTGGATACTTATGTGTTCCTTGGCAGTGCAGGAGTTAATCTCATTTGTATCAGAATCTCGCATTGAGGACGGCAGATGAATATTTTCTAATTTTGTTTTATGCTTTTTAATCTAATCTGCGTTGATATACAGAATTATATTTCTTTTTATGCCTCCACTTTCCATATATCAAATGAGGGAAAATTATTAATTTGAGAGGAAAGTCACAATTTAAAGGAGATTAGTCCGACTTTTAATCTTGTCTATGTTTCTGTTCATTATAGAGAGACGAGCTTTAAGCCGCGCCGCCGTCGTATTTGCAGGGAGCCTTTTACTCTATTAGAAAATGGAGTCCGACTTAGCCCCATGGTTGCGGATGTTTTACTTGTATTATTTTTTTTTTCCTATGTAATTATTACAAGGCGGTTTATGTTTGGCGGCGGAGCTGCGTTCACCGAGCCTCATTAAATGTGAAATTAGTACTTGAAAAAGGTCAGCCATAAATATTCTGTGCACCATCTCCCCGCCATAGATGCAGAGGACACTGGCTGCAGATGTGCATTCCCCCACTAGACCCCATGCGCTGTTCTGCCGTCAGATGCCTCTTTGTTAAACAAGAACGAAAAAAAAAAGCTAAGGGAAGTCATCCAACCCATCAGACACCGCAACTTCTTCCATTTTATTAGGTCTAATTATGAAAAAAAAAAAGCAACATCGAGCCATCGCGACTCCTCCAACAGGCTGTTCCCTGAAACGTCTGCTCCCTTTTTCCATATGATATACAACGTAATAGAATTTTATGTACTGTCTGACCCACTTAGAAGATGCACGCTGAGTCTTGTGCATCAGTAAATTTGATGAAGTCTCTTAAATCGGTGACTCTTTCTGTCTTTATTCTCCCTTCTCGGCTAAGACGTAGTCAATAGGAGCCTTAAAAAGAAAAGACCTGCACATGGAGCCGCGCTGTACAAATGACATTACAAACCCACTTGGGGCTTAAATGAAGTTTACTTAATCTCAGTCACATATGTTAGGCTAGCTGGCCTACTTTACAGCACTGGAAAGCTGGGGAGAAAAAAAAGGAAGTCAACTTTGATATGGATAATTTAGTGCTCGAGTCGGCCTACAGGCTGCGGGAGTAATCTCACGAGGGCCACTGAGCTGTCTGGAGCCCCCTGGCTTGCTTTGAGCAAGGAAGGGGCTAAGAAAGTGCCTCAGTACTTGGATACTTTCCGAAACATCATTGTCTCTTCATATAGATACATTGTAACCATTACATATTGTAAGATCTTCCTAGGCTTTCAGTGAGGTTTTATTGTAACATATATAACAAGTCAGAGGTCATCAGTGTTGGCAGCTGAGCGTGTAGCCATTGGGGGCTTGTATTATATTCTGGGGTCTTGTATCATGTGACCCCCCAGTAATACAGTGGTATAGGTTGTTTATTATTACAAGTTAGTAAGGTTGAGCCGATCTTGAGATTTCAGGATCGATTTTAAAATCTGAAAGTAGATAAGATTTCATAAAATCTCTTTATTGGGGACTTGTTGTGGATTTTCACCACTTTCAGTACAGGAGGACAGTCTGCAGCATAATCCCGGGAAACTTGCCATCACTAGAGTTGAGCCGATCTTGAGATTTCAGGATCGATTTTAAAATTCGATTTCCGATCATTTTCCAGCCGATCCCGATTGTGAAATTTGCTCGATCGCCGATCGGAATCCGATCTTTCCAGATCCCGATTGCTCAACCCTAGTAAATGCTTCTCTATGGCAAAAGTCACTTTTAGGATTGAGTCGATCTTGAGATTTTAAATCCGATTTCCGATCATTTTCCAGCCGATCCCGATCATGAAATTTGCTCGATCGCCGATCGGGATCCGATCTTATCCGAAACCCAATCGCTCAACCCTACTAGTAAGATACTGGACTCAGATATGGTGATTGCACAGGGGATCCAGGTACTTGACGCCATGTTTTGGTTGTCCAGTATTGTATATACTATGTGGGGGAAATAAATGGGGAGATGTTTTAGAGATCCATATGATGCATGCACATGTACGTCCCCAATGGGCATGTCCTGTTTGACAAGTTTGTAAAACATGTCATCATTGAGGAGGATAAGGACCTGTTCACGTCATGCTATCGAAATTGGCTGGCAGTATATGCCTTGACATGATGCAGAATTTTTCAGGGGGGACGGGGCTGTCTAGTGGCCCAACTCTGCCCCCATACAATATAATGCTCCATCTCATCCCCCACACTGTATCATTTCCCTATCTACCGCACAGTATAATACGCCCAGACTCCACATAGTGTATTGCCCTCAGTTCCCACACAGTTTAATGCCTCTAGCTTCCATACAATACATGCCTTAGGGAGTGAGTGGTGAGTATGATTCTCAATACTGACTGCTCGTAGGACTCCCCGCACCCTCTCTGCCCATCTAGGAGCTGCGAGTAATAAGAAGCATATTCACCACTCGCTCCCCAGTCCCCATCAGTAACTAATGAGTGCCCATTGTTACCAGGCGGGATCAGTAACCAATACGCCTGATCATCATTCAAGAGAGCCAAGGCCAGCTCTACATCTCAAACAGAAGCCATACACAAATATGTTGCCCATATACAATTAGATTATTATTTTTTTTTCTATTTTCTCTATACCATTGTCTAATACATTGCTAAATACAAATACAAAGAAAAGCAATTTTGGCCTCCATTGGGTCAATGATGTGAACACTCCTTTACCCTATAGAGATGTACAGGGATGATGTGGTTGTCGTCATTTTTGGTCACTATACCACTGCTCACGGTAACACAGATAACCCCAGATGATTTTATTGTCTTATGACACACTTGGCTCGGCCACATCTGTCTTTAAGTAACAATTCACCATCACAAAGCTCTTGTACCTCCAACTGAGTTTTTGAAACCATTGGACAAGGAGAATTGCCACCATGGTAGCAAACTAAGAAGGTCTGTTGCCTCCAAACTGATTGAAGGAGCCCGTAAATCCTCTGAAACTATGCAAAACTTTGTCCTTGTAAGTTTCTTTGAAGGACGTGAACCTCCTCTGTATTATTCTATGGCCTCTCATTTTCATTTTTTGAAAGCCTTCTAATCGGAGGAGTTCATCAGAGAAGATGTTGTTCCATGGCTGAATAGCTCCTCACTATACGGAGTCTATAAAAGAAGTCCATTTCTTTAATGTAGCTTTCAACAAAGGCAAGTAATTGAATGTCACACCCTTCCAGGCCGCTCATTGCCAGTGACACAGGTCAGCCATTTTGAATGATAAAAGGTTAAGTGGGGCTGATGTATGCCTTGTCCCCGACTGAACCCTAGTCAATGCAAGGCCAACCCTGCAAGGGAAAGCGAGAATGAGAGAGTCTGCCCCAATTTCTGCAGCTCTATAAACATCTCGACTCATTATTTCTACCAATATCACAGTCTGGAAATTCTGTTTCACAACGTCCTTTGTTACAAGCCATAGACTAATTGCCTCTTAGATTAGTTACATTTTTGCACGGAAACTCCAACAATTGTTTCAGGCTCAGTCACAAAATTCCATTATTTGTAGCCGAGCAGAAGAGTGAATCAATTATTTGTTATTGTAGAATATTCTGAGCGCAGAGCTCGCATTATGCCTTGTCTGGGAGGATTATTACAAATGCTGTCTTCTCTCTGACATCCTGTTCTCTGCTAATATGCTTAGGTTGTTGTTCAACTAAATTGCAAACCAGCAAAGGTAAAGATGGCAAAGAGGGTCGAACACAATAAGGTCATAGCGAAATCCGGGTGAAGGCTGGAAGGTGTTTTGAGAAAGTGGGAGGATATAGGATGTATCATCTCCAACGTCATATGACTTGGTTTAAGGACATACCAGACTTTCCAACCTTGACTTACTGGAAGGAACATGGGAAGAATATGCAAATCTGACTCCATGATGTAATTAGGAGTCAATTTACATTGCTATCATTTGATAATTGACGGTAGTGTCGATGGAATTGCCGGGGTAGATTCTCCACTGAAGTTAGTAAGGTGCTGCCAATCTAAAGATGTCCATGAGCATTATATTGACTGAACCTGCTTATCCCAACCCATCATCTAACATGGTGGCTTCTTGACGTTCCCAATGTCATATGTTGGAAGGTTAAGAATTGGGCAATTGGAATACAGCTGCCCAATCCAGTTGTTCTCATGGAACCTCTTCTTTCTTCCCTCTTCCAACTCCGTACACATGTGCTCTTCAGCCAAGAATCCATGCGCGTTGAGGAGTCGACTGATATAGATGCAAAAAACAAGTCTAAAATGCTTTCTAAAATGTATGACCGGCTTAAGCCTACTCTAAGATACTAGGGCTGAGGAGGATATTGGGTCAAAGCCATCAACAAATCTTGGTTGGAACATAGCTTGGGAAAAAAAGGATACAATGTGTCTTTAAGGTTTCTTTGACGTAATAATAGTGGCAAGGGACCCATAGAATTTATAGGTTACTCCTTAATGGTGGAGGACCACCATATCCATCCATGTATATCATTGGCAGGGTGTTATGACAACCATCCAAAATTGCATTGGAAAGCCACTTCTTGGAGAGTGGTCTTCTCAAAGGAGACGGCCGATATAGTGGAATTGAAAATCTGATCTGGATAGGGGAGTGTTCTCAAGGAAGAGGTGGTCTTTTGGAGAGAGGTTTGGCAAAGGTGCTAGAGATTCATGGTTTTGTCATTATTGGGGTAAACTGGGACCAAGATAGGTGCAAAAAATTCCAATAATTCTAGAAAACGTAATGTACCGACACATGTCTGAGACAAAGACAAAACAATAACAATAATATATATATATATATATATATATATATATATATATATATATATATATACCGTATATACATAATTTATCAAGTATACCAGGAACAGTGTCAGTATACATACAAAATACCAAGTAAAAAGTACATTGTCTATATAATACAATGTTACATCCAGCTTGAATAGACACATTTTGGCAGCAACGTTTTGGGGAATAGCAAAACATTATTTTCTTAAATGTGTCATATGATATGTTAAAATTTAATACAGGCTTCCGGAAAGCTCTGGGCAACAGAACGGTCCGCGAATCCTCTCTGTATAATTGTAAGCGTTTAGAGATATTTTGTTTCTTTCTGAATGAAGTCAAATCCCAATTTAGGAAGACCATGCCAATAACCTTTGGTGGACAGAAATTGACCAGCTGCACAAATAGTTTGGATTCTTGGCCCCGCGAGCATGAAGGGCCAATTTTCAGCTCGGTTAAGCTAAGTCGAGCCTTCAGTAGGGGGCGTGTAGCAAATTATCATACGTTCTCCACAGGAAACAAGCGTAGATGGAGGCTCAGTGTCTCCAGTTGTTGGCCCAAGCCGTAAACTGAAAGGCTTGGCCAGGTGCGAATGTTTGTACTTTACATCTGAGCCTACTCTTATTGTTGTCTTCATGAACGCCCATGAAGTTGGTGATTTGTATTCGTGACAGGTCAGAGAGAGCTGGTGTATCACAAAGGAATCTTTGTATTCCAAGGAGAGTCAAGTAAGATTGATGAGGTCCCTGTGATGGTAGAAAGCAGTCTACTACTAACACTAGAGAAGCGACCCGAGACTTTATCCTGGCATTTATTGCAAGCATCGCCCCCATCGTAATCAGAGAAGAAGAAGAAGACCTAAGGCGTCTTATCTAATGGGTCACCTCGGCCAATCAATATGACTCAGGTTCCTTTCAGCTTCTCCGAGTAATGAATATCTGGTAACAAGAAACAAAGACACATAAAAAACACATAGAAACCCTATAAATCTGTAGAACACTACAAAGACATTTTTGAGGTTCTGATAAATGTTACTGTTTTTTTAGAATGGTTTATACCTGGTACTTCTGATGTTCTTTCAGATGCCATCACCACAATGTCTCTGATAATAAGACATCTGGGGACCTCGTGCGTTCACGTCACACAATACACAATATAGCTTTTGGGATGGATTTGCTCCATCAGAAGTTCTTCTTAATGACTACTGGTGATCACAATGGGATGACGTCATGACACAATGGCCACCCATTCATTCTAGAAAGATTTCGGCTAATAGGAAAATATCACTTTGAGATTACACAGAGGATGGAGCCTCAGAAATGGGAGTGCCGGTGATCTCATGTGTTATGGCTTAGATGTTGACTGAATGGTCTTTTGGTTTACATTCTTGCAATCCTCATACCTATTAATGTTCATGCATGATGGGCATACCAGAAAAATTTTACCCCCACCCCCATTCCATATATCCATTTGCCCTCTTTTCTGTTGACCCTCCATACATAACCATGATCTCCCCCATACCCGTTTCAATTCTTCATTCTGATCCCCCTCCATACATATCCATGATCTTTCGGCTGACAGCTATTCCTTGTAACATCCCCCTATACCCATCCATGTTATGTATTTTTTCAGCTTACAGTTGTTCCTTCCAACATCTATGCATTCTCATTCAATGGACAACAATTCCTTTTTACTCCCTATACACATGCACCCTTGGCTCATCTGGACACTTCTGAATTTGGAAAGGGGATAAGCTTCTTCCAGACTCTTCTAGCCTCAACCTATCACCCTTGAAATCCAAAATGGCCATCAAAATAGAGTTGGGACAGCGCTCCCTCTGTCAACTCTTCCTGTCAACCAATTGATTTTGACATTTACGAATAATGTATCAATTAGCGTCCACCAAGAAAAAATGGACTGTCATTTTGCAAAAAATGTGTAATATGTTTACAGATTTAGTAAAGTTTAACTTGACAAATATTTGGCAACGTCAAGATAAACTTTGCTCCATCTATACAATAACGTCATCCTAGAGGCTACAAACGTGTGGAGCGTCCCATGACGTTGTACGTGCTGCAGATACAAGAATCCCCATTGATACTTCAGCCTTTTATTCTTCATTCAAGGAATGTTCCGAATGTCAATTGTTGCTGAATCTTACGGCTTCGCTGCAGTAAAATGTCTTTGTTCTCAGCTGCTGCAGAACCTATAGAAATCCGGGCCGGTGGGATGGATGGTGGAGCCGTTAAAAGCCTCCTGTTATTTCTAAAGTGAGCTGCAGCCTTGCGGGGAGTTACCGCAGATAATCTCTCCATAGTGCGCTCACAATAGTCGTGTAAGATGGGGAGAGCGACGCTGTCAGGCTGTGCTGGATACAGAAAGGACCAATAATCAGAATTATTTGCTGCCGGCTCCTTCTGTCTGACGCTGACAATAGACCCATCTGCAATTTTAATTTCCAGCAGACGCGGTTTACTTTTTCCAAGGGCAGTGGCATTCTCTAGGTATAGGACGCGGCTGTAAACACCACCCACCACGCTTTTCCATTATGCCTTCCATTAAAGAGCATTTTACTTAAAAAAATCCAAGTACCTGACTCTTCAAATTGTCAAAACGCTTTTCAGATGAAGCTAAATAGATCTGTAGCAGGAAAACCGAATGGATATGGCCTAAGAACAGTTACAGGGTTTGTCACTCAGCTTTCCTAGAGTCCTGAATGGCTAGCTTCTACATTTAGAGACCTAATAATTCACAGAGGTGAGGGTTTGTTATAATTGTATCCAGTCTAGACAATCCTCTGTGAGATAGAAACATCAGCAGGATCTATACATCTTCTGTTCTGATAGGTTGTTACATTTCACCTGCACTGATACATTGTATGGCTCTAGAGTCCAGGCTGTTTAGCTCACTGATGGAGGTGTATCTATAGGGGGTGCGATTGGGTAATGGATCCTGAGGGGTCCCTAAAGGTTACAGGGGGGAGCTATAGGGGGTGCTTCTGTGAAATGGACTCTAAGGGATTCTACAAAGGTCCCAATGGTGTATGTATAGGGGGGTGCTATTGGGCGATGGATCCTGAGGGGTCCACAAAGGTCCTAAGGGTGTATATATAGGGGGTGCTACTGGGAAATGGGTCCTGAAGGATTCCCTAAAGGTTACAGGTATTTATCTATAGAGGGTGCTATTGGGTAATGGATCCTGAGGGGTCCATAAAGGTCCCAATGGTATAGCTATAGGAATCTTCTGTGAAATGGGTCCTAAAAGGTCCACAAAGGTCTTAGGGGTGTAGCTATAGGGGGTGCTTCTGTGAAATGGACCCTAAGGGGTCTACAAAGGTTCCAAGGGTGTATCTATAGGGAGTGCTACTGGGCAATGGATCCTGAGGGGTCCACAAAGGCCCCAGGGGTGTAGCCATAGGTGGTGCTTCTGGGAAATGGGTCCTAAGGGGTCCCTAAAGGATACAGGGATGTAGCTATAGGTGTGCTACTAGGTAATGGATTCTGAGAGGTCCCTAAAGCACCTGGGGGTGCTACTTCAACATGGATCCTTAGGGGTCTACAAAGATCCTTGTCACATAAAATACATCACAATTCTAAATGACACAAGGCATTGGCCTCATTACAGATTCTGCAGTGGGGCCTTGCAGCTTCATGTTCCACTTGATACAATTGTAACAAGACTTCAGTCATGAGAAGGATTAGTTTAGGAAGCCTTTTCTTGAGATTTCCATCCACAGGTTAGGGAATAAGCTGCCCCTACTGAATGAAGAGGCGGCCATGCTGCTGTCCCATGTACTTCGACTTACTGAATCCAAAGTTTTTGGAAATCTTGGGTCCCAGCAGGACCAGTTTTGGATATACATGGGTCCTCAGGCAACTGAGCCATAGTGGATCCAACCAAACTTCATCACCACGGGGCCCCGGTATGGCGGGCCCTTGCTTCTAGCTAGACTTTGCAGCCTTGGACCTTTTTACAGATCCTAGTTCAGACCTGGTATCAGGGATGTTTTATTACATTAGATCCTCAGCACTTACTCGAACCCAAAAAACCTCTTGTCTCCGATGTATTAATAGATATAATTGTTACTGCACACTGACAATGATGCAGAGATTCCATATTTCATAATTGATGTTTTTTTTTTGTTACAATTTTTTTAATTTCTTTTTTTAACTTGGTATTGTCATTATCTTCTGCGCTGTCTCGCGTTCTATTCCTTCTCTGACACAATGGCAATCATCACTTTCGGATTTCTTTTGTTCCATTATTCTTCAGCTCTTCTTCTTTTTCTTCAGCAATTAGATTTCCTACTTGACGGACGGCAGCGATTTGGACAGTCGATGATAGGTCCGAGATGAAGATGAATCCTAAGCGGCATCGGGAACTAAGGAGACAAACTTGTTAAATCTGAGCATTTGTTTTCTTAGACTCAGATTTAAAGGGATCCTATCATTGGATACCCTTTTTTTCTCAATAACATATAGGGATAGCCTTAAGAAAGGCTATTCTTCTCCTACCTTTAGATGTCTTCTCCGCGCCGCCGTTCGGTAGAAATCCCGGTTTACTTCGGTATGCAAATGAGTTCTTTCAGTACTGAGGGCGGTCCTTAATGCTCAAACAGCACTGGGGATGTCCCTAATGCTGAGAGAGAACTCTCTAGCAACGCCTCCATCTTCTTCTGGAATGGCCTCCTCTTGCGTCTTCTTCTGTCCTGGGTTTTCAATTTTCTAGGCCGACTGCGCATGCCCAGGCCACAAGAAAATGGCCACTTACACTGTAAGCTGGTGTTAGCAGCCATTTTCTTGTGGCCACTTACACAGTAAGTCGGTGAAGGCGGCCATTTTCTTGTGTTCTGGGCATGCGCAGTCGGCTCTGACCTAGGCCTAGAAAATTGAAACCCAGGATGGAAGAAGACACAGGGAAAGGGCGTTCCAGAAGAAGATAGGAGCGTCGCGGGAGAGTTCTCTCGCAGCATTGGGGACGCCCCCAGTGCTGTGAGAGAACTAATTTGCATACCGAAGAAAACCCGGATTTCTACTGAATGGTTCCGCGGAGAAGACAAAAATAGCCTTTCTTAAGGCTATTCCTACGTGTTATCGAGAAAAAAGGGTATCCAATGATAGGATCCCTTTAAAGGAGCTTTACAAAATTAGAATACCCTTGCACTATTTTTTCTAAAAACAGCGCCACCTTTGTCCATGCAGTAGTGCAGTAGTGCAGCTCGATCATATCTTACGTTTTAGTTCCATGCACAACTCTTGCATTCAATCACATACACATGCATTTTGTAGCACGCAGTGTTTATTAGACATGCACCCCCTAAGAACAAATGAGGTACCCAATACCTCATGCCTCAAAGATGTGGATTTCTATTCCCAATATGTTCCACCCACCAGGTCAAGGCCTCACTGAGCCCATTATAATTGGAGAACCTCCTCCTTTATGGGAACATTTCACCTTTTCCACGTGTTTTATCGCGGCCGTCTATCTCGTGCCTTGTAATTAGTAAGTGGCTCTAAACGGCAGACTGTAGTGAAGGATGTAACACCTGAGAACCGGCGCTCATTACACAGCGAGGCGTCCTGATGTTTTCTTAATACGCCGAATCAAATGTCATCAGCTTGAGAGTCCCTTTTATTTCAGTGCACAGTATTTACATGAAAGAGATATCCGCTAACGAAAGAACGGCACAGGAGACGCGACGCAGAGGGGGCGGCGGCAGCAGCTTTTCGAGACGTGTGATAATAAACTAACAACTAACAGGAGATGATGCGAAGTAAGGTTCTCTTAAAAGGAAAGTCTAGGATTTTATTTATTTATTTATTTATTTAATTCATTTATTAAGTGATGTAAAGGAGATGACTGCTGCTGCTGCAAAAAAAAAAACCTCTGCTGAATTTTGCTAATTGTAGTCTATTATTAGGCTTAGTAGCCAGAGTAAAAAATTGCAGGATTCAGTTTTTTTTTGTTTTTTTTTTAATTCATCTTAAAACATAAGATGAACATAAACACCTACTAGATCTACTCCGTTCTATCATCTATTTTTGTTGCGAGTTTGTAGCATTTCTTTTTCCTGATTTGTGATGAACCCTTGCACTGTATATAATAGTGAACCCCCCAGGGTGCGACACCAGCGATAAACGCAGGCCTGTGAAATAAAATGATAACACGAGCTCCTTTAAGCGTTGCGGCCTGCTGCAGTCACACAATGTCTTTTCCATTTTAATGAAATCACACATGACGCCTGTGGCATTTTTTTATGTATTTTTTTTCTCTTCTTTTTTTTTTTATATTGTTTGATGATGCATTGCTGCTTGAAAACCGTGACAAATACGTGCTGCGAATTCCAGAGAATCGGCGAAAGTAAACTCCAATGTATGTAATATTTAAAGGGGCCATGTATAATGTAGATAACCCGAGACGTAGGTTTATTGCAGGATGCAAAGGGTTAACACAGCCATAAAATGTCTCTGCAGCATAAACTACCACAACCTGTCATAGTAATACAACTCCCAGCATGTCCGGATAGCTGGAGTTGGAGACACAGATTAGAGACTGTTTTCGTCCAGGGGTTTAGCTATAGTCTCTACAACACCCTGGTACCCCAAAGGTCCCACTGCCCCATAAATGGCACACACAGTAGTATTAATGGGCCCTAATACAGATTTTGCACCACCCTTGCTTTCTTCTTTCTCTATATATCAATGATACTTTATATCATATATTATTCTCTAGTCACAATCAAAGCTAGGTCTGATCAATGTATAATGCACAGCCTGGGGAGCAAACTCTACCACCCCTGGTCCATATAGGGGATCCTATTGGAGAATCAGCTGATTCCTCTGTGTGATGTTTGCCCTCTTGAAGTCATGTGATACCATATCTCAGATCTTATTGGATGAGACCTGCTGACTCTTTGATGATGTCATCACATGGGCGGTTCCCTGACTTATTAATACTCAATGTCCTTTGCTAACCAAAAGACAAAGCAACGTAAAACTTTAAGTGGGTATAAAGCTATCAATAGCGTATATTACTGCAAATACAATGTAACATTGTTTCCACCCTATACAGTAACGTGGGAATCTCACAATCTTTGTGAAGGTCAGTACTGCAGAAAATGACCACTTACGCTGTGGTTTACCACAAGCTGCAATTACTTCCCAATCTGGGGAGATAGCCGCCATTTTGGAGAGTATACAATAACCCTTGGAGATTTGTATAGTCTTTAATGCAAAGGGGGCGGAAGAGGAACATTCTAAAAAAAAAAATATTCGCTGTAAGTCAATGGAAATGGCAAATCTATAGCAGAAATAATGCAAACAGCAAAAGATATAGTGCCACCTAGAGGCTGTAATATCCTATTCATAGCATCAGTTTCCTCTTTCTATAGGTTTCTTGTATCTTCTTTCTTCTCTAGCGGCCTGTACGGTATATTTTGCTCTCGCTACAGCTATATATCATATATCATTACTGCAGGAGTGATATTTCTCTTTTATCTCTTCGTTACGCTGTTGGTCACCAATTTCAGCCATGGACAGAAAGGCAACTTGGGAGCACTCGGCAGGTATACATCACCCCGCGGGGAGGTGGACTGACACCGCAGGCTAATTTCACACTGGACTGGCTGAGACGATCGCTCTTATACCCTTCTATACCTTTACCTTCTGGAACCATATAGTGAAAATAGCTACATGAAGATGATGGTTAGGGGCTCGTGACTTACATGGGATTGGAGGAGAATCGGAAAAGCATTCGAGAAAAATTGCTATATTTATACAGAGATGTAGCAGAGCTGGCTTTGTTATTGAACTCTTTAATGCTGCATGTCACATAACACAAGACACAAAGTATCCACCACCTTGAAATAAAATTCACTGATAGTCACAGCACCACTTAGTGGCCAAATAGTCATGACAAAAGCAGAATTATTGTATCATCCAATGCTTTTAGCATGACTTTTCCGTATCTGGTATCATGAATTGTAATAGTGCCACCTAGTGGTGATATATTCATGATAAAAGCAGAATTATTGCAAAATCCAATTCTTTTACCATAGTAAAAGCACCACCTAATGTATAATTATTTTCCTTATCTGGTATTATGCAACATAACAGTGCCACCTAGTGGTTATATTTTCATGATAAATGAGGAACTATTGCAAGATATAATACTTCTATCATATCCTGTATCCTACATAGTAACAGCTCCACCTAGTATCCAGATATTCATAAAATAAGCAGAATTATTGTAAGATCCTGTACTCTTAACACAACTTTTCTTTTTTTTTTTTTTTTTTTGTATCATACATAGCAACAGCTCCACCTAATGTCCAAATATTCATGAAATAAGCAGAATTATTGTAAGATTCTGGGCACTTGGCATGACTTTTCTTTTTCTATATCATACATAGCAACAACACCCCCTAGTGTCCAAGTATTCATGAAATGAGCAGAATTATTGTAAGATCCAATGCTTTTTCTACATCATACATAGTAACAGCGCCACCTAGTGGTGATATATTCATGATATAAACAGAATTATTAGGAGATCCAATGCTTTTTCTACATCATACATAGTAACAGCGCCACCTAGTGGTTAAATATTCATGATATAAACAGAATTATTTGCTTTTTGCATGGCTTTTATTTGTATCTACTATCACACATAGTAAAAGCATCACTTAATGGCGATTTATTCAAGACAAAGGGTAGAATTATTGGTCCTTTAGCCTTCTTCTGTCTCACTTCTTCATTGCACACATTCTGTTATGTTGCACAGTTCCCAGATAATCTTGTCCTTATATAAGATGCAGCAATTACCCCGGGCTTATGATAATTCTAGGCAGGGCGTCATTACAACGGCATCCATCTATAGGGCTGCCTGAATAGTCCAGACCTCAATGTATTAATAGATGACGACTTCATTAACATTCTTAGTAATGAATCCTATATCCTACAATTTATGCAATTATGCTAATGGATTCTTCTAAGGGGTCTACAGGGCTTTTGTTTTTCCTCGCCTGGACCTGCTTGTTGAGACGCCGTTTGCTTTCAGAACATCAGCTCTGAATAGTCGGCTCTGCTGGAGGAAAATTCCCCTGTCATTAAGTTTCAGACAATTGTATCAAGAGATCTGGAGATGCAGGTCCTGGTCGGTGTCAGCGCTGCGGTGACCTTCAGCCTGTCATTGTGTTGGGTGCAGTTTATTTCTTCCAGAATTCTCTGGCTCAGTCTGACAATACAGATACTTCATCAGCAGTCATATACGTGTCAATTAAGCTCTGTTCACATTCCGTTCCAGTCCTACAATTTGTGTCAGGAAAATCTATCGTGTATCCAAATGTGTCTGTAGGGTTCTGTTATTTTGCAGAACTTTCTGCACTGCAATATGTTTCAATGCAAAGGTATTCTGCAACAATGTATACTCAGTCTACAGTATATGTTTGTTTGTTTTTTTAAGGTAGTAGCCTTCGGCCGATGTATGCCATTGCCAAAATATGGAGAGGAGGCCACGGAGCTATTCCATCCGAAAGCACATGAATAGAGAGGAACACTTGGCTGTTATGGGGCTTGACTTTACTTGCAATAGGAAAAAGGGGGCTCCGTGCAAACTAAAGTTCAGTCCCATTGACCCCTTTTTTCGTTACTAACATGACGTTGATGAAGATCCCTTTTACTTGCACCATTGTCGAGTAGAGGAGACTTCCATAACTGAATCTTGGAAGCCTTCCATATAAATATCCTTCTGGATCCAGTCATGTAGCAATATAAGGTTTCAGATGTTGCAGTTACTACTCAGTGTTTGGGCATGGGAGGCGCCATTGGCGGCAGCAGGTGGGTAACACAAAGGGTCAATTATGTATTATCACTCGACAATGATGTCATCACACAGACATTATACAAATCCTCCCTTATTATGGGGGATGTAAATGATGTCATCTGGTGACATCACTCCTCATTACTAGGTAATCCATGGCTTATCTATTCACTAATACAGAATTGTTACATTAAGACAAGCCGGGAAACATCAAGGTCTCTTGTATCTGGGTGTGTTATATCTGGAAACTTTTCATTACTTCATTACCTTTAACTCCGACACTGACAGAATCTTCACTTACAGATTTGTTCCCATAAACCCTTAAGGCTTAGTCATGACTGACATTTCCAATTGGCCCCAATGGTGGAAAAATCACCTCTTACGGGGGCAGATGTGATTATTTCCGTCTCCTGAGGGAAGACGTCCTTTAACTAACTCTTTGGATGTGGATCAACCTGAGCTTTCTCTGGTCTCAAAGACTCAGTCATGCGGTAATAGAAATTGTGTGCACCGGTTATGTAGTCCATCCTCTGCAAGGGATCATATACAGTAAATATATAGGGACTGTTTGGTTCTAGGAATACAAAAGAAAACCTTGTGCCCATAGATGTAGCCAACAGATGATAAGGTTGAGTGGGTGACTGTATATATAAGACTGTTGGCAGGAGAATTAACGCATATATAAATGAAGATGGTTATATTGAATATTCCAAGGCCATGTAATTCTGTGCCAGCTTAGTCCCCCATATGGTCATGTACAGTACACTCTACTGAGGTCATACACCAAGCCTATGCATTTCAGTTCCAGCTCAGTCCATCCATTAGGTCAGGTACATAAAACCCTGCTGAAGTCATACACCAAGCCTATGTATTTCAGTGCTAGCTTATTCCCCCCATCTGGTCATGTACAGTACACCCTACTGAAGTCATACACCAAGCCTATGCATTTCAGTGCCAGCTCAGTCCATCCATTAGGTCATGTACAGTAGACCCTACTGAAGTCATACACCAAGGCCATGTATTTCAGTTCCAGCTTAGTCCCCATATGGTCATGTACAGTACACCCTACTGAAGTCATACACCAAGGCCATGCATTTCAGTTCCAGCTCAGTCCATCCATTAGGTCATGTACAGTAGACCCTGCTGACGTCATACACCAAGGCTATGAATTTTAGTGCCAAATTAGTCCCTTCTTTAGGTCATCTACAAAAAAAACTGCTGATGTCATACACCATACACCATGTGTTTCGGAGCCAGTTTCGAGCCTCCATCAAGCCAAGTACAAAAAGCCCTACTAACATCAAACACCAAGGCTCTGCCTTTCAGACTTGTCTCTTAACTCTTCCATCAAGTCAGGTGACATCATACCTGAAGGCTACACCTTCTTTCACACTGTCTGAGCATTGTACGTAGTACATTTTGTTCCTGGTCCAATGAAGGGAGTGAATGCTTGGCCATGTTGTATCCAACCCGAGTCTTTCTTACCTTACACCCCTGTTATCAATGCATTGTGATATTCCAAGTTACTAGAGTTGCATACGTTTCTAATACAATAGCGGCGGTGGCGATGACGCCTTGCAAGACATTTCGAGTGTTCCCTGGAGGCGACAAAGGGCGTCTTTGTAGTGAGAGCCATTTTGTATGATGCACCCATTCAAACATTACACCGAGGAGTCTTCTCTCTTTGCAGAGACGAAATCCTGCGCTACATTGTTGGCACTAATTACCGGGAGGAAAGTAATAACCGCGCGGCGCAGGGTTAGCCCTACTCCCTGGGCTTTAACAGGATAACATGCTCCTCACTAGGAAGCCGCTGTTTGGTAAATTAGATATTGTATTTCAGGAAAGGTCACTCTTAAGCGGCGTTTGCTCTGCTTTATTATCTCGGCTCGGCAGCCTCCTCCCCAGCAATGGTCACACTTTGATTTTTCGATTAATCAGCCCCGGATGTGGCGGCTCTATAGAGTCTCCATCCACCCTCCAGTGTCTGATTATCTCAGCCCCAGACTTGTTGATGCATTTGCTGAATTTATGGACGGATAATTTTTTTTATTTATTTATTTTTTTATGATTTTTAAGTGGAAGCAGCTGCAATTTTTTTTTTCTCGGCTTTTATTTATCTTTTCAAACGAGGTATTAATTTGATAAATGAATTATATCCAGTGATGATGAACGGGGAGAGGGAGACGCTTGTGTAAATGAAGTATGGCTTTGCGGATGGAAATTGCATGTTTTCTCTGGCAGGTTGCCCGCATTTTGAAATATTTTGTAGTATTTTTTTTTCTCTCTTTTTTTCTGATTTTCAGCAGGAATCGGAGATGCTGTAAATAAAACGACTCCGGGAAATAAATAACTTGTTTTATGCAAAGTGGAAAGAATGGTTTTGGTCGCATCTATGTTGTTTTTTTTTTCTGCTGTACGGGAAGTAGAGAATATGATAAGGAGTTATTATCTTGGAAAATTATCTCAGAAATCGTAGTAACTTATAATGCCGTGCAAAAGTTTTATGCGTGGAAGAAATGCTGTAAAGTAAGAAGGCTTTCAGAAATAGAAGGGTTAATAGTTTGATTTTTTTTTTCCAATGAACAAAATAAAGGGTCATCCCATCAATATTTAGTGTGACCATTGCTCTTTGGAGGAGGAGTCTTGGAAGGGATGATCCGGCCCCCACGGAGCCTTGATCTCAACATCATCCAGTCTGTCTGGGATGAGATAAAGAGACAGACAGATTGGAGCAAGAGGATCCACAGAGGATCCGTGCTTAGTACTCCAAGATGGCGACGGGAACAGCCTTCCTGCCCAGTTCTACCAAAAACCATCTGCTGGACTGATGGAAAGCAAAGGACAAAGGTCACCGCAAATATTGAAAAAAAAAAAAAAAAAAAAAAAGGGACAATCTACTTTCATGTCCGCACGTTCCGTGCGGAGATCTCGTGACATGCACACAGACCCCATTATAGTCTATGGGATCTGTGTGCTTCCTCTGCACACTAGGGTTGAGCTGATCTTGAGATTTCAGGATCGATTTTAAAATCCGATCATTTTCTAGCCAATTCCGATCATGAAATTTGCTCGATCTGATCTTTTCCGATCCCGATCGCTCAACCCTAGTCAATGCTTCTCTATGGGAAAAGTCACTTTTAGGGTTGAGCCGATCTTGAGATAACCTCCAACCTCGATCCCGCTGGAAAAGATCGGGATCGGAATTCCGAACGTGATCGTGAAATTTACTCGATTCCTGATCGGAATCCGATCTTTTCCAATCCCGATCGCTCAACCCGACTGCACACCGCTTGCAAATGCCTTCGGTAGCCCCCATGCAGACTCCCCGAACGCATTACCAAACACAGTTGTGAACAAGGCCTTAGTGCGCTTCCAGTTGTAGCAAAGTTTAACTTGACACTTGCAGAAAACTTAACTCTTTCAAATTTTCCCTCAGCAGCGAGTTATCAGATTCCAGTAAAACTTTGCTCCATCCGTAGATAATTGGAGGAAATGTCATTCAAATAATATTTGGGAAAGAATGAATAACTCCAAAGAGTCGCTACAGACGGGATATTTGTATCAGACACATTTACAATTACCAAAACCCGGGAGGTAATTATTCATCGGCGGAATGACAAAATGTCACTTTCCCTCATTAGATCGCTGGGAAATTCTGCAGAAATAAAACTATTTTTGGTCAAATCTGCAGGTATCAGACAAATGAAGATGAATGTAGGAAATCGCAGAATATTAGAGTCATCTAGAATGGTAAAATAGATAATTTTTCACCCAAGTTGCGTCAGTAGTGCGAGTGTATATTTGGCACATGGCTCATCCATCATGTGCATTGTTGTATCTGGATGTATGCGATTACGCCAGTCCCATAATCTAATAGATCAGGGTCTCATCTTTAATTTTTTTTTTTTTGGTTTCCAGGAATATTCAATATTTCTGTCTTATGATAAGTCCTCGCAATCCGGAAATGTTAATTGTATGCTAATGGCGGTTACCTCTGACCCCGGCGCGCCATTGACACGCACACTATTAACATCATTTGGGAATTTGAAGCAATTAGTTTGGAAACAGATTGTGGTCACATTGACCGTCCTTTGCGGTCTCTGGTGATCCGTTTGCGATAGGTATTCCTTCTCAGACTGTAATGACAACCGGGGTCAGAAATCTTAGTTACAAAAAAACCCCTCCATTTCCCTTCATTTTAATTTATATGTTAATGATGTTTTGCCCAGATTTTTTTTGTTTTTGAAATTGACTATTTTTGGAGTGCAAATTTAGTGACGCCTCATTTTACCCAAATCGGAATATGACTAAGGACCGGTAATAATCTCTCAGAATACGTTTTTATAGTTACAATAACTTTATTTTTTATTGCTGGTTATTAGAAGAATTTATTACGATTATTTTTGGCAGATTTTTATGACCTGCAATACTGCTTTTCACCACTATTGTCAGTAAATATTTTCCATAGATGCCAGTGCAACAGCGCCCCCACTTCTTCTGTTTACTGGTCTTTGAAAGGCAGTAATTTAGGCATAAAATGTCACCAAGACATGGCAGGTATCTTGTTGTCATCAGCAATAGTCAACGAACAAAATTACCTTTAATACAACATAGATTATTTCTGAAATTTCCCCAATGTGGGACTATTAAAGGATTATTTTATCTTATCTTATCTTATTATGCCACCCCTTTAAATTTGTATTACCATCTATCTATTACTTACTGTATTGTGTCAGGTCTATGCAGCAACTTTATTTACGTCCATTAGATTCACAATACAGAATATGGAAAATGTGAGGAGCATTGAGTGTAAACCACAACTGGGTTTTTGTTTCTATGTGTCCTGTGTATTATTATCCAGCGGGACTTTAAAACCGCTTTATATGTTGTCAGTGCAATGCCTGAGGCGGTGAGATCATCTGCGTATTATACATCCTTTATAGAAGGCTCTTATGGGTGACGCCCATCTCACAGCTGTGCGACATACGTGAAGGTCTAAGTCAATGGCTTCCATGTGTGCAGACCTATACGATGAGCTGGTAAATGTAGCAGAGCTGGAAGCTTTGAAGTGTAAATTTGCAGTGCGTCAGCAGGTTCTTCCATGGCCGCCTGCGGTCTCGCACCAATAACTCCCATTATTGTATAGGAGAATGGCAGTGTGCACTGAATGGGGTGTCGTTTGTTTACAGTGACAATTGTAAAAACAGAACAGAGCAAACAATGTGTCACAATCACAAAATGTATCGCAGTGTAACACAAAATACATTCCGTTGTATGCACAAAAGGCACATTTAGTGTTTACGGTTTCGGTTTTTTTAGGCTTTATTCACATCTGCGTTCGACTATAATGGGATCCATGTGGTTTCCACTTGAAACATGCAGAGAGAAAAGTCCTGCAGGCCGGGGCCCATGTTATGTGAATGTCACAATTTTGCCTGCAGTGGAAACGCCGTGGGAAAAATCACGGTGTTTTACAGTCGGGACAAAGCGGATGGGATTCTAGTGATTCCCTTGCCCACTTTGCAGTAAAAACCGCAGTGCGGACATGTCACGATTTTCAAAACCGGCGCGGTTTTGGAAATCACAGCATGTCCATTATACCTATGGAAACACCATATAGGTATAATTGTAACGGAAAGTCTAAAGGGCTGTGGGAAGAACCACGATGTGTTGCTGCCACGTTTTTTCCCGCAGTGCTTCTTTGCTGCAGGACGCTCCGCGGGGCCACAGCCCCAAGCAGCACTTTTCGCTCCCATGTTTTGTGGGGATTGTGTGGAAAGCACATGGACCCCATTATAATCTATGGGATCCGTGGGTTTCCTGAAGGTAACTGCTTTTTAATGCGTATAGGTTTCCATTCGAGCGGACTACCCAAATGGAAACCCGAACACAGATGTGAACCGGGCCTTAGTATTACAGAATTTTATTTTGTGACATAGTCGTGTGATATTGTGGGCAGAGCGGGCTGGTGATCATTCAGACATGCCCTGTGCCCTGGCGTACATACTACCAGTCTTATAAATCTGCCCCAATTCATGTTCTTAAAATACATGCTATGTTACAAAGTAAAAGTCAACAACAAAATAATATTCTGTGTCACAAAATACTCTAGTAAGCCATTAGGAAGCTCTCTCATTGGTTGCTTCATGTTCACGTGAGCCCTAGTTCTGCCGTTTGTTACAATATTAACATAACGAACAATAACAATTAGAATTTTGTGTTTACAAGATTTCTATTTGTTTACAAAACCTAAATTCTATGTAACAAAATCGATTCCGTGCGGCAAAATCAATTCTTGTGATGTAAAAATCGTATTTTGTGGGACAAAGTTACATTATGTACACAAATAAATTCGGCACACATAGAATAAACAGCGACATGAAATGATTTTTGTGCATTCTGTGATTTTGTGACCACAAAATGGATTCTGTGATCACGAGCACCAACTCAAAGGAAAAAAATCATTTTTTGAACACATTTTGTGTCCCGAATCACACCGTGGACAAAGGCCTCCCCTACGGCACCGTCCTCCTAGATCCCATGTGCTCTGCTATACTTTGTAGCTTGCATCCAGTATTGAGGCTGACAGAAGTTTTGATGGTTGCTCAACCACGTTGGTTCCCGTCCACTTAGAGGGTTAATACATAATTGATAGCGTTCATGTGCTGTTAAGATCACTCTAAAAGCATTAGACATTGATTTTCCTTCCCATATATTTAGAGCCTTATGGAGGATTCACCTGCCCAATAAAGGGGATTGAGATTTCTGAAAGGATTCACCGTGGGGGCCGCCATATTGAAATCATCAGGGCTCAGTGGTCTAGGAGGCGGGGTTATAGTCAATACCTGGGCGGAGTTATAGTCAATACCTGCTCTGGGTGTTGCAATGTCAATAGTTTATAGACCTGTAGTGATGATGGGAGTATTCTATCTGGCCAAGAGGAAGGGGGCAGTCAAAAAGAGAAGGTTTTTGGTCCTACCATGAATTGTTCTATGAGGCTCCGTTCTCACAGAGTAAGGTGCCGCACATTTACACACGTATACACGTGTCAGAGCGCGGCGCTTCGAAACAGATCCCATTGATTTCAATGGGTGTCGGCTTACGCGTGCTACACATTGAAATCAGTGGGAGGCTTTGTAACCCATTGATTGCAATGTGTTGCGCGTGTATTGAAATCAATGGGATCTGTTTTGAAGCGCTGCGCTCTGACACGTGTATATGTGTCTAAATGTGCGGCGCGTTACTCCGTGAGAACGGAGCCTAACATATTCAAGAACCTTGGTCTCTTAAGACCAAGTCACGTCTGCGTTCGGACCATTCCGTTCACCTTGAAATATATGAAGAGAAAAGTCCTACAAGCAGCACTTTTCTCTCCGCATGTTCCGAAACCACACGGACCCCATTATAGTCTATTGGGTCTGAAGGTTTCCCAGGTAACCACTTGTTTATGCAGATAGGTTTCCATTCAGGGGGGTCTCCATACACAGGGGTCCCCGAACACAGATGTGACCCAGGACAACCGCTGGTTCTTCTCACGGTGGCATTTCCCCTTAAGGCGGAAGATTCATAGAGCAAAGTTTTTAGCAACAAAAAAAAAAGATATTTGATCATTTCGTAGCTAAAAACTGATACATTGTTAATTCCTATTTTGCACAAGTTTATAATCTGTCAGTTCAGATTATCCATTCACAGATGTGATAATGAACGGAGAAGATCTGACAAAGAACCTGGCGATAGAGTCAATTCTCACGAGGCAGATTTATTGCAGACTGTCCCATTCACCTCAATGAGTCTTGTTGATATGTCTCCAAATGAAGCTTATTCCGATGAGTAGAAGTGATTTTCAGTCCATAAAACGTCTACAACAGATTTGTTGCACCTTTACCAAGAGAACCTGAAAAAATTATAATCGCTTGTGATTTGTTATAGACACTGGGTGACAACTTTTACTGACAGTGCCTAATATTAGTTACCATTGCAGTGCCAAACATTCAGTCCCGATCCCTTTCCACTGTGTATTTGCCTATGTGTCAGTCTTTACTGTAGCTCTGGAATTCTATTCATAACTAAGAAACATTAATATTTTAACTTACTTACTATATGAGGAATGGAATATCCCTTTAAGCACCCGTATCTCTTTAAGAGCTAGAGTCATCAGCCAAGTGCACGGGTTTAGAGTGACAGGCGTCAGTGCAGCTTGCTGGGGTGAGGGGGTTTCATGCTAGTTGTTTGAGATCTGCTGGCAGAATGACGCTTTTAGTCTTTGCACAGGCCACTGACAAGGTTAATGCAGGCCATGGCCGTTATATCCCGGGCTCTGCGGCTTACCTGCGAGCCAAGTGTCAGCGCAGTGTGAACACGTCTGTCAGGTGCCGCGGCAGCGAGCTGGGTCTGCTAACAGGAGAAGCCTCTGTAAACCGAAGGAAATATTATCAAGAGATGCCAAAATAACATAGAACATCAAATAAAAGCAAGAAATAGAAAATAAACTCAAATAAAAACATTCAAATAAAATAGAAAATGTTTCCATGGTTTTTATTCTGCGCTTTTTTTTTGTAATTGTTGTTTATTAGAGATGAGCGAACACTAAAATGTTCGAGGTTCGAAATTCGATTCGAACAGCCGCTCACTGTTCGAGTGTTCGAATGGGTTTCGAACCCCATTATAGTCTATGGGGAACATAAACTCGTTAAGGGGGAAACCCAAATTCGTGTCTGGAGGGTCACCAAGTCCACTATGACACCCCAGGAAATGATACCAACACCCTGGAATGACACTGGGACAGCAGGGGAAGCATGTCTGGGGGCATAAAAGTCACTTTATTTCATGGAAATCCCTGTCAGTTTGCGATTTTCGCAAGCTAACTTTTCCCCATAGAAATGCATTGGCCAGTGCTGATTGGCCAGAGTACGGAACTCGACCAATCAGCGCTGGCTCTGCTGGAGGAGGCGGAGTCTAAGATAGCTCCACACCAGTCTCCATTCAGGTCCGACCTTAGACTCCGCCTCCTCCGGCAGAGCCAGCGCTGATTGGCCGAAGGCTGGCCAATGCATTCCTATGCGAATGCAGACTTAGCAGTGCTGAGTCAGTTTTGCTCAACTACACATCTGATGCACACTCGGCACTGCTACATCAGATGTAGCAATCTGATGTAGCAGAGCCGAGGGTGCACTAGAACCCCTGTGCAAACTCAGTTCACGCTAATAGAATGCATTGGCCAGCGCTGATTGGCCAATGCATTCTATTAGCCCGATGAAGTAGAGCTGAATGTGTGTGCTAAGCACACACATTCAGCACTGCTTCATCAAGCCAATACAATGCATTAGCCAGTGCTGATTGGCCAGAGTACGGAATTCGGCCAATCAGCGCTGGCCAATGCATTCTATTAGCCCGATGAAGTAGAGCTGAATGTGTGTGCTAAGCACACACATTCAGCACTGCTTCATCAAGCCAATACAATGCATTAGCCAGTGCTGATTGGCCAGAGTACGGAATTCGGCCAATCAGCGCTGGCCAATGCATTCTATTAGCCCGATGAAGTAGAGCTGAATGTGTGTGCTAAGCACACACATTCAGCACTGCTTCATCAAGCCAATACAATGCATTAGCCAGTGCTGATTGGCCAGAGTACGGAATTCGGCCAATCAGCGCTGGCTCTGCCGGAGGAGGCGGAGTCTAAGGTCGGACCTGAATGGAGACTGGTGTGGAGCGATCTTAGACTCCGCCTCCTCCAGCAGAGCCAGCGCTGATTGGTCGAGTTCCGTACTCTGGCCAATCAGCGCTGGCCAATGCATTCTATTAGCCCGATGAAGTAGAGCTGAATGTGTGTGCTTAGCACACACATTCAGCTCTACTTCATCAGGCTAATAGAATACATTGGCCAATCAGCGCTGGCCAATGCATTCTATTAGCTTGATGAAGCAGAGTGTGCACAAGGGTTCAAGCGCACCCTCGGCTCTGATGTAGCAGAGCTGAGGGTGCACAAGGGTTCAAGTGCACCCTCGGCTCTCCTACATCAGAGCCGAGGGTGCGCTTGAACCCTTGTGCAGCCTCGGCTCTGCTACATCAGAGCCGAGGGTGCGCTTGAACCCTTGTGCACACTCTGCTTCATCAAGCTAATAGAATGCATTGGCCAGCACTGATTGGCCAGAGTACGGAATTCGGCCAATCAGCGCTGGCCAATGCATCCCTATGGGAAAAAGTTTATCTCACAAAAATCACAATTACACACCCGATAGAGCCCCAAAAAGTTATTTTTAATAACATTCCCCCCTAAATAAAGGTTATCCCTAGCTATCCCTGCCTGTACAGCTATCCCTGTCTCATAGTCACAAAGTTCACATTCTCATATGACCCGGATTTGAAATCCACTATTCGTCTAAAATGGAGGTCACCTGATTTCGGCAGCCAATGACTTTTTCCAATTTTTTTCAATGCCCCCAGTGTCGTAGTTCCTGTCCCACCTCCCCTGCGCTGTTATTGGTGCAAAAAAGGCGCCAGGGAAGGTGGGAGGGGAATCGAATTTTGGCGCACTTTACCACGTGGTGTTCGATTCGATTCGAACATGGCGAACACCCTGATATCCGATCGAACATGTGTTCGATAGAACACTGTTCGCTCATCTCTATTGTTTATGTGCCTGAAATGTTTGGATTTCTTTGCTATTTTTGTATTACTCCTATTACTTTACCTTTCCTTCTTCTGTATTTTGCATTTATTTAAAGTTACAGTGTATCGAATACTCCAGTCACACCCAGAGCTGCATTCCAAACATGCAGGGTAACATACTAGAAGACTGTACAGAGCATGGGGCTAAAACAAGGGAGAAACAGTCCCAAGGCAAGGAGGCAGCAGAATTGTGAATGCAGCTCTGGAGGTGATTGGAGTTATAAACATGACATAAGTCAGATCAGTAGAAGATAAGGAAAGCAAAATACTGATATAGAAAATGTTTATGTAGAGGGAATAAAGCAGATGTGAGATCAGGCCTGGAGACCTGTCATGGAGTGCGGTCAATGCTCCGGCCGAGGAGACCGCTCTGATTTCTGTATCATGTCATATTATATGTCACTATCTGAATACTTCTCCTCCCCTGCGCTCTCTTTGTCCCTTATTCCTCCACTTTAATCTTTTCATCTTTTCATTCAATCTTGATTTTCCCCGTCGTCTCTTTTCCTTCCTCTCCTCCTTTTCCTTCTCTTTTCCTCTATCACCAGCTTCCTCTCTTCCACTTTTCCTATATTTCTTATTTTCCTTCCTCCTTGGCTAGATTTTCTCTCTCCCTTCTTCTCTTTCTATACCTTTCATTCTTTCTCTATCACCCTTGTCCTTTTGTCTCTATATCCTCTCTCCTCCCTTAATGTTCTCTTTGTCTCTCTCATTCCTTTTATTTCTTTCTCTTTTTTTTTGTCATCATCAGACTTTGGACAGTCCCATGTAGTTGGATTCTAACCTGCACTCATGCTCTTCCCTCTCTCTATCTCCCTCCCTCTCTTTCTCTCTCTCATTTCATCTAATTCCCTCTCTTTTCTTGACCTTTGACATCTTCAGCCTCTGGATTGTCTCATGTAGTCAATCACTAACCTCTTCTCTACTCTTCTCTCTCTCTCTTCTGCTCTCTTTCCCTCTCTTTCATCCTCTCTATTTCTTTCTCCCTCTCTCTTACACTCTCTTATCCCCTCTACTTCTCTCTCTTTTCTCAGTCCTGTCATTTCCAGCCTCCGGACGGTCTCATGTAGTCAGTCTCTAACCTATTTTCTACTCTACTCTTCTCTCTCTCTTATGCGCTCTTTCCCTCTCTTTCATCGTCTCTATTTCTTTCTCTTTTCTGAGTCCTGTCATTTCCAGCCTTGGGACGATCTCATATAGTCGGTCTCTAAACTCTTCTCCGCTCTTCTCCCACTCTCTCTCTCTCTCTCTCTCTCTCTCTCTCTCTCTCTCTCTCTCTCTCTCTTTTACTCTCTCTCTCTCTCTCTTTCCTTCTCTCTCATCCCCTCTCATTCTCTCTCTTTTCTCAGTCCTGTCATTTTTAGTCTCCGGACGGTCTCATGTAGTCAGTCTCTAACCTCTTCTCTGCTCTTCTCTCTCTCTTACTCTCTCTCTCTTTCCTTCTCTCTCATCCCCTCTCATTCTCTTTCTTTTCTCAGTCCTGTCATTTCCAGCCTCCGAACAGTCTCGTGTAGTCAATCTCTAACCTCTTCTCTACTCTACTCTTCTCTCTCTCTCTCTTATGCTCTCTTTCACTCTCTTTCATCCTCTCTATTTCTTTCTCCCTCTCTCTTACGCTCTCTCATCCCCTCTATTTCGCTCTCTTTCCCTCTCTTTCTTTCTCCCTCTCTCTTACCCTCTCTCTCATCCCCTCTATTTCTCCCTCTTTCCCTCTCTCTCATCCCCTCTCATTCTCTCTCTTTTCTCAGTCCTGTCATTTCCAGCCTCCGGACGGTCTCGTGTAGTCAGTCTCTAACCTCTTCTCTGCTCTTCTCTTTCAGACTGAGAACTATTCATTCGATACAAACTATGTGAACAGCCGAGCACATCTGATTAAAAGGTACGGATCTCCTTTCATTGCCTGTGAGAATCGATTCCTCTCCGCCGCCGCCGCTGCCGCCTCCGCCGCTCTCAATGACTTTCCTCAATGCTAACATTTTCTTGTTGCTCCATTAGGTGTTTTTTATGAGCTCACAAACATATAATGAAGGTCAGATACTAAAGTGTCTGTGCTACAAATTGGCGCTGAGAAGGTTAATGCTCCCTACAAAATAGACTTCAGTAAAGGAGGGGCCCCAATATTACCCCATAGACTCCGGACTTGGAACATTTCTCAGTTATTATTAGCTGTGGATCTAGTTCTAGCACATCCTGCAAAAATGTGAATATGGCCTAAGAATGAATGAATGCCTAAATACACAGCTACTTTCTGCTAGAAATAGCGCCACCCCTTATCCATGGGATTGTGATTGGTATTGCAACTCAGCTCCATTGCAGTCACAATAACTGCAATACCACAAACAACCTGCAGGATTGAATGGCACTGTTTTAGAAAGAAATCCGTTGGGTTTTTGCAATACTGAACAGCCCCTTTAAGAATTATCATAGGAGTCACTGCTGCGGATTGGCTGAGAAGTATAATGGACTATGACACTGCTTCTTTGGAGTCATTGACGTAACCACATGATCATTTTTTGCCAATCAGTGACAGTGAGTACTATTATGTTATATTCTGAAGATTGTTAGTCTCAAAATTTGTATCAAACTCCCCTCCCCCAACTACCACGGGACATTATAGTATTGGCCTTCATGTATGAGACAGAGACACCTTCTGGCCCTGTGAGGTTCCAGGGCCTAAGATCCCTCTGTACTGTAGATATATATGTTGTGGGGAAAGCAGCTCAGTAACAGCAGTGGTGCAGACGCAACCAGACATAGGGACACAAAATATACAGGTTTATTTAGAAAAAACAGGAAAATAAATAAACCCTGACTTCAGGCACAAAATGAGCAAAATAAAAAATACAGCCTTAACTTCAGGCAAAATAAAAAGAAACAAAATCCTGCTCGTCTGAGCAACTAACTAAACAGTAATAATAACCTAACTATACGTGTGGCTTACTATCAGCCTCATGAACGAACCAACAAGCATGATACAGTCTCACTGGACTCAGAATAGCAGGACAGACCCAGACGCCTCCTCTCACTCCCTGGATCTGCCCTGAAGTGCAGGCTCTGCAGCCTTTTATGGGCTAGTAATGACCCACACCTGGGGCTGAGGCCTACTCCAGACCTGTACGAGACCACACATAGGTCAGAAACCTGGGGCTGATACAGAGACCTTCCAGAATCTTACCTGTCACCTACTCACAATGTACACATGATATGTAACCCTTTATTTTCAGCACACTATTTGGGGGCCATGTAGAAGGTGTACTAGTAGAAGATTCTCAGCCGGTCAGTGACAGCGGAAAAGTAATACCCAGAGACATAACCTGAAGCTTCTTTGTACCATCCCACGACAGGTCATTAGATTGCTGGTCTTCTTATCTGAGGTTCTAAGATCCCTTTGTACTATAGATACATATGTATAACATGGAAGCCCTTGGTGGTTCCTCCTCTCACTACAAGAAACCAGGGCAAGTGTTCTTTTCAGCACCCCAATTTGCTTTCTTTTCAACCCCCCGATTTTCCAATTTGGGCGCCATCTAGTGGGTATAATAGTGCCCACTAGTAACATTATGTCTGTTCGGGTTTCCGTTTGGGAAGTCCGCTTGGGAACCCCCCCTGAATTGAAACCTATGCTCATTAAAATGTGACCCCATAGACTATCATGGGGGCCATGTGGTTTGCACTCGGTTTCCACAAGCAGCATGCAGAGAGAAAAGAACTGCTTGCAGGAAACCACACGAACCCCATGATAGTCTATGGAGTTTGCAGGTTTCCTTTAGATAACCTCTTTTTAATGCATATAGATTTACGTTCGGGGGGGTCTCCAAGCAGAAACCCGAACACAGAAGTGAATCGGGCCTTAGATCTGGTGTCAGGTTCCCTTTCATTCTCGGCTGACGGTTTGTTACTTTGTAACCATCCATCACTGAGAACACGATACATTGTTTCTTCCTAACCCCTGACCTATGAGTAGAGCGCGTCACCTGGCTACAACTTTCATTAGCCTGTTATTGTTGAACTACAACTCTCAGAATGCTCGGGTGAAATATAACAATGAAGATATTGAAAGTGAAGAGGCAGGGGAGACAGTGCAGGGGTGATGCCGTATTTCCTGCATTTTGGATGAATGATCATTCTGTTGCTGTTGTCTTCTGGTTTGGTGCCTGTGAATAGCAGGAGGACATGGTTTAATGGTCACAGACAAGTCAGTCACATAGTGTAGGTGTATTCGGAGCAGGGGATGTACGCACATAGACAAACACACCTGCTCTGCACAGACACACAGCTGCCTGCACTGCTTCCTCCATTGTGAAGGCTCTATTAATCACAAGCTAAGCAAACATGGCCAAGGCTGGTGTCTTCTGATAGTCAGGACGTGGTCCCCACCTTCCTGGGTTCCCAGGACTATTCATCAAGACACAAGTCAGGAATGTCAGAGCAAACAGGTCTGTGTGGCTGCAAGTGCAGGGCCTGAGTGCAGGAAGCGGCACATTGTCAGGAGGATTTACTCTACAATAAAAGATTTCCTTTCAAAGCAAAAACCTAAATGATCTTCAAAGAGTTTCTAATTCCAGGTCTGGGAACAATCTGCTGGAGGTTTTAGGGCTTTTTGCACGCAAACCTGTAAAGTAAGTGGGGAGAGGTTTGTGTTTTAATTCTTTTATGTGGTTACAAATACTGCACAGATGTAGCAGAGCTCAGTGTGTCATCACAGTACGGTATATTGTCTGTGGTCTTACATAGGATTCCAGGAAGAACTGATACATAATAGGAAGCCATCGTGCACACGGATTGTAATGTGGAACGTCTGCTCCATCTGGACTCTTCTAGAAAGTCACAAATATAAATATATCATCCAAGGAAACCATTTAAGGTTCAGGTCCCACGTTGTAGAAACACAGCTTTTCTGTTGTTGTAGATTTTGTTGCGCTTTTTTTTTTGAGCCAAAGCCAAGAATGGCGACAACGGGAATGGGAAATAGATAGGAAGTTCTCATAATTCTACCTTCTGCTCAATCCACTCCTGGCTTTGGTGCGAAAAACCACAGCAAAATTTGCAATTAAAAAAGCTGTGTGTGGCCTCAGCCTAAACAAGTTCTATCTATCGCTATCCATTTATAATCTATCTATCTATCTATCTATCTATCTATCTATCTATCTATCTCCTATCTATCTATCTATCTATCTATCTATCTATCTATCTTTCTATCTATCTATCTATCTCAAATCTATCTATCTCAAATCTATCTATCTATCTATCTATCTATCTATCTATCTATCTATCTATCTATCTATCTATCTATCTCTCATATCTATCTATCTATCTATCTATCTATCTATCTATCTATCTATCTATCTATCTATCTATCTATCTATCTCTCATATCTATCTATCTATCTATCTATCTATCTATCTATCCCATATCTATCTATCTATCTATCTATCTCCTATCTATCTATCTATCTATCTATCTATCTATCTATCATCTATCTATCTATCTATCTATCTATCTATCTATCTATCTATCTATCTATCTATCTATCCATCCATCCATCCATCCATCCATCCATCCATCCATCCATCCATCCATCCATCCATCCATCCATCTATCTATCTATCTATCTATCTATCTATCTATCTATCTATCCATCTATCTATCCATCTATCATTTCTATGTATTTCTATATAATTTATCTATCTATAATCGATGTGTTACACATTTTCCTTCTTGGGAAGTTCCTCTGGTCATTGCTGTAGAATATCTTCGCTTCCTCCCATTATTATAATCTCTGCGGATTGTTCTTTTTACGTTTATACTTTTACTTTCTACTTTGGAAACCGACCAAACTTTTTTGCAGTTTTCTTTCTTAATATCTTCCTTTCTAATAAATGAAGTATTTGCACACGAGGGTGTAACCGTTCTCGGCAGCCCATTCTTCGGCGCTCGGTACAGCGGTGAATGGTAGGTGGTCTATCTGGTTTCTATGGATACAGAGAGAAAGAAGAAAAGTCTCAGCTAAGCCGCACACCCTCACGGCTCGGCAGGATTCCTAAGTGCAGGACTTTAGAGTGTGATTGCCAGAGACTTGTCCCAGCTCTAGGATATATGTGCCACTGCCATGATGTATCTAAGCCTCTCATGTTAGATACTGTCTGCTGATCTTCTGTATCTAAGTCTATTGTGTGTGATACTATCTTATAAGTGAGTGTATCTAAGCCTGCTGTGCCTATACTGTGGTACCAAGCTGGCGTATCCAAACCTGTTATATATGATACTGCCTAAGCCTATTGTCTTTTTAATGTAATGTGTGATGTATCTGAGCTTGTCTATCGAGCTGGTGTATCTAAGCATCTCATGATCGATATTGTCCAACAGGAGTATCTGAACCTTTTATCTGTAATGCTAATAAGCTGCCCAAGTTGTGTATCTAAGCCTTCTATTATATGGTGTATCTGATGTATCCAAACTTGTCATGTGTAATACTCTGAAGCTAAAGCGCTGTATCTAAGCCTGTCACTTTTCAAGTTATTGCACTTTGGAGTGTGACCTCAAGATTGTCGTGCTACTGATCTGATGTATCTAAGTCTCTGTGTATCTAATCCTACTATGTGCGAGAGTCCCTGGTAAGCTGTGTCTTAGTCTGTTGTATGAGACATACCTGTGTCCTCCTGCCAGTCTCTCCTCTGATTTATAACCCCCATCTTCCTATCCTTGCTATGTTGAGTTGTCAGTGCTTGTCCTGATTCGGAGGACTTGTTTTTGCAGAGATATAAGCCCCCGTCCATATTATTCTGCCAGAACAAGATCAAATGAAAATCAACCTGCAAATCCTGAGAAGCTGCGGTGATTTACTGCTCCGACGCCGAGTCTTCTCCATAATGCAGGAATCAGCCGCCGCACCCAAATATATTGTCAGATGGCACCGACACAAAACTGCCGCCCAAAAATTGTCTGTGCCCAGGAAGTAATGAAGGGTGCAGCCTGGACCCCAAATAATGACACTGTATACAGCAGCAGTATATACCCAGGGGACTGCACCACCTCTTTAAAAATCCATCTGTGCCCAGGAATTATAAGAAGGATGCAGCCTGGACCCCAAATAATGACACTGCATACAGCAGCAATATATACCCAGGGGACTGTACCACCCCTTAAAAAGATCTATTTGTGCCCAGGAAATATAAGAAGGGTACAGCCTGGACCCCATATATTTACACTGTATACAGAAGCGGTATATACCCAGGGGTCAGCACTGCCCATTAAAAAATCCACCTGTTCCCAGGAAGTAATGAAGGGTGCAGCCTGGACCCCATATAATACCACTGTATACAGCAACAGTATATATCCAGGGGTCTGCACTGCCCCTTAAAAATTCCATCTGTGCCTAGGAAATAAATGAAGGGTGCAGCCTGGATCCCATACTTCTACACTGTATTCATCAGGGGTATACAGTATATACTGGGATCTGCACTGGCTCCCCAAAATCCATCTGTGACCAGAAAATAAATGAAGGGTGCAGCCTGCAGACACTATATAGAGCAGGGGTATAAAGCCAGGGATCTGCACCTCTCCTTAAACAATCCAACTGTGCCTAGGAGATAAATGAAGGGTGCAGCCTGGATCCCATACATCTACACTGTATTCATCAGGGGTATACAGTATATACTGGGGTCTAGACTGGCTCCCAAAAATCCATCTGTGGCCAGAAAAGAAATGAAGGGTGCAGTCTGGACCCCATATATTGACACTATATAGAGCAGGGGTATAAAGCCAGAGGTCTGCACCTCCCCTAAAACAATCCATCTGTGCCCAGGAAATAAATGAAGGGTGCAGCCTGGACCCCATACATCTACACTGTATCCATCAGGAGTGAATATCCAGGGATCAGCACTACCTCCCAAAAAGTAGTTGTGTCTAGGAAATACATGAATGGTGCAATCTGGACCCCATATATCTATGCTGCATACAGCAGGACTATATATAAAGGGGTCTGTGTTGAAATCCAAAATCACCAGCAAAAGTGAAGTTTTGAGTTGCTTGAATAGCAACACATTGTTAAAATTTCTTCTTAAGAGATTTTGGAGAAGTTTACCTGTTGGGTTCTTGCACAATGTGGTTGGACTGTTCAGGGGCCTCTGTGGCTATGTGTGTTATAAGGATGCTGCGGCACCGATTGCCAATGGTATATGGACACTATATGGCACTTGTATGTGACACTACTGTATGGACACCGTACACTGCACTTGTATGTTACACTATAGTCATATCACTATTTAATGGCACCTTAGATGGCACTTGTATGTTACACCATGGTTATCACTACTGTATGGACACCATATGGCACTTGTATGTTACACCATGGTTATCACTATGGTATGGACACCATATGGCACTTGTATGTTACACTATAGTCATACAACTATTATATGGCTACTATGGTTGTCTTTATTATATGGACACCATATAGCACAGATAAAGCTTGGGATCATGATCCCACCAATATTAACACCCCCCCCCCCCGCCCCCATCACTTATTATGGCAGAAATAAATAGTTACTATTTAATAGTCTAGAAAAGTTTCGGTGGAATCTGCCATGGCCGCCATAGTTGTTGTCACCCAAATTTCCAAATTTAAGAAAATCTAAAGAAGACATTTTAAATTTTGGCAACCGATTTGGGGAGGAATAATCTTAAAGTAAATAAACACAATCTGCTTTCGGAGGCTTCAGAAGAGCCCCAGAGCCTTTGGCCGAGTCCTCTGACATGTCACATACAAGATGATGTCACCTCTGTGCGGGCTGTGACCTGAGGGATGAACTATTACTTGCTACAGTCTGGAATAATTCTGTGTGATAGGAGTTGACATGACACTAAATTATTGTTGTTTCTTCATCCCAGCAGTTCAACCTTCAAGGACTTAGAGGGGAATAGCCTCAAGGACAGTGGGCACGAGGAGAGTGACCAGACTGACAGCGAACATGACGTCCAGCGGGGCTTGTACTGTGACACTGCTGTCAACGACGTCCTCAACACCAGTGCCAATTCAGTGGGGACTCAACAGACTGAGCAAGGTACTGTGCATAACATGGCAGGGACTCTGAGAGGATTCCTGCTACTGTCGAATGTCTCTAAAATATACACACACTCCAGTCTGCAAGGACGTAGCCTAGATTTAAAGGGCAACTCCAGTCACATCAGATATTAATATGCAAGAGGAGAAAAATCTGTTCTAGGTTATATGGTAAAGACTAACTGCCCAATTTATTACTGCCATAATGTACAAGAATATATCCACTAAAATAGTATTCCCTTTCTACAAGAATATAACTGTTATAATACTGCTCCTATGTACAAGAATATAACTACTATAATACTGCCCCTATGTACAAGAATATAACTACTATAATACTGTTCCTATGTACAAGAATATAACTACTATAATACTGTTCGTATGTACAAGAATATAATTACTATAATACTGCTCCTATATACAAGAATATAACTACTATAATACTGCTCCTATGTACAAGAATATAACTACCATAATACTGCTCCTATGTACAAGAATATAACTACTATAATACTGCCCCTATGTACAAGAATATAATTACTATAATACTACTCCTATGTACAAGAATATAACTACTATAATACTGCTCCTATGTACAAGAATATAACTACTATAATACTGCTCCTATGTACAAGAATATAACTACTATAATACTGCTCCTATGTACAAGAATATAACTACTATAATACTGCTCCTATATACAAGAATATAACTACTATAATACTGCCTCCTATGTACAAGAATATAACTACTATAATACTGCCCCTATGTACAAGAATATAACTACTATAATACTGACCCCTATGTACAAGAATATAACTACTATAATACTACTCCTATATACAAGAATATAACTACTATAATACTGCTTCTATGTACAAGAATATAACTACTATAATACTGCCCCCTATGTACAAGAATATAACTACTATAATACTGCTCCTATGTACAAGAATATAACTACTATAATACTACTCCTATGTACAAGAATATAACTACTATAATACTACTCCTATGTACAATAATATAACTACTATAATACTGCTCCTATGTACAAGAATATAACTACTATAATACTACTCCTATGTACAATAATATAACTACTATAATACTGCTCCTATGTACAAGAATATAACTACTATAATACTGCTGCTATGTACAAGAATATAACTACTATAATATCGCTCCTATGTACAAGAATATAACTACTATAATACCGCTCCTATGTACAAGAATATAACTACTATAATACTGCTCCTATATTGCACCCATGTGCAAAAATATACCGCTGCTGCCTACTATATATAAATCCGTACAGTTATTAGTATATTCTCATGTGACTGCTCTTGCTCTTTAGTCTCGGTGACGTGTTTTATACGTTAGATTGTAGATTTGCTTCTTTTCCCGTTCTTTCTTATATCCTGTCATATGGCGGTTGTTGGTAACGTTTTGTCGCCGCATTGATCCTGCTTTACCTCGTCCTCTGTGGTATCATAGTCTTCGTCGCCTCCTCTCGCTGTGATGTGTAGTGGATACCGGAGATCTACTAATTATACTCGGTATAAACAGACACTCAGGAGGTTTCAGCAATAACAAGTCACATCCCGGCGTTTCCCTCCATTTTTTTGCTCATTGTATATGATTAGAATTTATTGTTGACATTTCCGCTGGATAAGCAGTCTCTCTCTCTGTCTCTCCCTCTCCTTATTGAATCGGTAACACTTTGCCTAGAGGATGGCAGGAGAGACGCAATAAATTAAATCCATTTATTAGGAGCCTATGTGGCCCTGACGCTTGTTATACAACATTTTAATGGTTCTTTGCAAAATATTACAGCTGGAAGCTGAGCAAGTATGTAGCAAGCAAAAAGGGGGCAATTATATGTAAAGGAACATGGGATGTACAATGTATCAAGGCGGAGAGACACCATTAGAGATGATTTCCAGGCCCGGGGTTGTCTTATCATCTGAATCCTTTTAATATTCGTTGTCTAGGTTCTAATGGATGTTGGATCTCCTGGCTGCCATTAGTATGGTCAGTAAACCCCATAGATAGGACCCATGAGAAATAGGGACCAAGCCTAGTCCAACCCTATCAACATGTAAGCTATTTAACTCTATATAGTGTCCCCTTCTACATAGTCCATGGAATATACAGGCAATAGAGATAGAAATGACCAGGAATTCATGATACCCTTTGGTCCTGGGGGGTTTGCAAATGTATTGGCAAAGTCAAAACTTGAAGTTGGTTGGCCCCCAATGCAAAATCTGTAGTGGTCCTCTTATTTATCATGTTCTATTTATAATACTAGTGTACATTTATGTGGTAAAGGAACTTTAGGGGTTATGTTGTCCTTTGATCCTGGTGGGCTAGCAGTACATATTGGCAAAGGTGTAAAGTGAAGCTAGTTGGCCTCTAATGCCAAATCTTCAGTGGTCCTCTTATTTATCATGTTACATTTATAATATTATTATGTGACAGAGGAACTTTTGGGGGTTATCTTGATTTTTGATCCTGGTGGGCTAGCGTTAAGCAATGCAAAGCTTAACTTGAAGCTATTGGGCCTCTAATGAAAAATCTGTAATGGCCTTCACTTATGTACCTAGATAATACTAGTGTATTACTGCAAAGGAACTTTTGAGCCCCCCCCTCTAGACACCAGGGCCAAAGTGAGATTGTTATCTCTGTACGTCCTATTGTTATACCTATAGACATTGGAACATCTCATTCAGTAATGGTGGGAGGTGGTAGAATGTCCCAGCAATCCAGAGGTTCCCTATTTTTTTGTTTTGAAGGTCTGTTTGGGGGTCTCTGCCCTGCATATATACAGTATAATATATACACTACCATATAACTGGATTTGCATGCTATTTGTGGCCTGTGAGTAGCAGGGTGACAACTCCCATGTGGATTGTAATGGCGGCCTTAAGTCATGGTCATCGATTAAACATGTGAATGAGATCAACGTAACTCAAAAATTCACGAATAGAAAGGGTTCACTGTAAACTCTAATGGGAATGAATTATATAAAACCTTTCACTGTCTGCAGTTACAATGTATCTGATGTCCAGCCTCTGGACAGATGGACACTGGTAACCATACACTGTAGTAGGGATTGATCTGTTTATATGTTGGGCATCTGAACATCTTCTACGTGGTCATTTACCATAAGGAGCAGATATTTCCTTGTAGATCACACAGAGTAAAGTTTCCTAGTATCGAACACAAGTGCAGATGAAGCCATCAAGACCCTGGAAGGTCCACAGGGAACATCACTCATCTGTGACCTAAACTCCCAAGACTCCTGTAAGACAGAAGGTTTCTGGGAAAAAGTTTAGGTCTTTGACACCGAGGCTGTGTTTTCTTGATGAGCAGACATCTGGCCATAAGACACCCAAGATGTCATGTGAGAGCAGTCACTATATCCAGTTGCCGCAACATTGGGCTATGGTCACTCGGGCCCACCAGTTAAAATTATTTCGGCGCCCCACCCTGCCACGACACCTAGACAATAGTACTCTTTAGGTTTGGGTGTCTTCTGGGTCACATTTTTGTGTTAGAACTTGGGCCCCCTGGAGGAACCTCTAGTATTTTGGTGGACCATTCCAACACCGAGAAGGGTTTAGCCGATCTTGAGATTTCAAGATCAATTTTAAAATCCGATCATTTTCCAGTCAATCGCGATCGTGAAATTTGCTCGATCGCCGATCGGGATCCGATCTTTCCTGATCCCGATCGCTTAACCCTAGTCAATGCTTCTCTATGGGAAAAGTCACTTTTAGGGTTGAGCCGATCTTGAGATTTCAAAATCCAATGTCCGATCATTTTCCAGCTTTCCAATCCCGATCGCAAAATATGCTCGATCGCCGATCAGGATCTGATCTTTCCCGATCCCGATCACTCAACCCTAACACCAAGAGGTTGTATAGCACAAGTTACCATGTTCACATGTTCTGGAGCTTGTATACTGTTTTGTTGCTGGTTAGATTGACTTCAATGTTATTTTTTAAGAAATCCTGCTGATGGATTGCAGGGAAAAAGTTTGCTTTTGGGCTATTTTTCCAATGACACATTACAGATTATGGTTCGATTTTGGTTGATTTTGGTGATCTATGAATATTGATTTCGGTCTTTATGGAGGTGAAGCTGTATATCCGTCCTTTTGCAGCTATGTAAGCGTCACTATGGTTGCAGTATTATTACAGGGATATAATTGCCCTTGTCCCTGGGATTTGTCTGGTGACTTTATGGAAAGTTCTGCACAATTGTGCAATGTATTAAACCGCTGGCTTGTTTGGCAGATAAAAATGTGCAGGTGCAAAATCAATGGGAAACTACACAGAGCTGTAAGCAAGGTAATACACTGCCTATTGATCGGGCCAGGCCGGCCGCACACCTATTACTTGCTGCCTTTTTCTGGATTTTTAGAAGACTTTGTATTTTGGACTTTCTGAGTCTTATCGAGGTCAAGATAAAATCACTTGTGGCCGATGATCGATGGGAGCCCATATGGCCAACATCATTCACATAAGTCCTATCGATCCTTTACCATCATTCAGCAAAATTATAGTTACGGAAGCATGATTGTGCGGTAGGCGATAGGAGGTAGACAGGTGGACATGGGCAGTATGTGTCCATAATAATAAGGGTGTTTAATACACAGCAGCACAGAGTATTTTAGGAGAGGAGCGTGCTGATCCTTGCGCGTGTATGTGTTGGGCGGAACAGTCATGGGCATTGTTTGTGTCTTTAGCAGTGCAGAGTATTTCAGAAGAGTGATGTGCTGCTGATCTTTTGTTTGGGTAGGGGGAATGATGGTATAATATTAGTGAGGAAGGGGCGGTATGCCACAGGAGCGGTGTTATTGTCTCCATCAGTACAGAGTATTTCAGGAGAGAGGAATGCTGATCCAATGGGCGGGCAGTGATCAGGGGCATAGCTATAGGGGGTGCAGAGGTAGCTCCAAAGGTCTCTCCCCCCATAAAATATACCAGTATTCTCAATGGCACAGTACGTAGGTGCTGTATTATAGTTTATTTTTGCATTTGTGCCCTGGGGGCTTCAAGTTACGTCTCTGATAATGTCCAGCCATGTTAGTGAGTTAAGGTCAGCATGTGGCAGGAGCAGTGTTATTGTCTCCAGCAGCAAAGAGTATTTCAAGGGAGGGGACCACTGATCTTTTAGGGGCTGCAACCTATCCAGTCATGTGATGATGAGGATGGAGTGGACAGGGCTGCATGTAATAGCGGCAATGTCAGTGACTATTCCACAGCAGCACAGAGTATTTCAAGGGAGGGGTCCGCTGATCTTGTAGGGGCTGCAACCAGGGGTGAACCTTCCCCTTTCGCCGCCCGAGCTAACTGCAGAAAGCCGCCCCCCCCCCCCGCCGGGAGGAGGGGGCGGATCGGGGGCGTGGCCGGCGGATCGGGGGCGTGGCCTGGTGGATCGGGGCGTGGCAGAGGGGAGGGGCGTGGCTTATCCCCGTTCGCCGGCAGAGAGTAGGCCCCGAGACTGCCTACTCTCTGCCTGAGCGTGAGGGGAGGCTGCCGGACAGTGCCGCACCTCCCATGAGGCGACCTGAAGCGAGCGCTTCAGGCGGCGCTATGCCAGGGCCTCAGGGAGGGCGGCATTTTTGCTAACCTAAGCCAGTCCAGGACAAGCTGTCCTGGACTGGCTTATCACCGAGCGGTGGTTTGGGGAGGCCACTGAAGCAGCGCTGCTCCGGCAGCAGGGGTGAACCTGCCCCTTTCGCTGCCCGAAGCGAACGACAGAAAGCCGCCCCCTTCCCGGGGAGGAGGGGGTGTGGCGGAGCGGAGGGGGCAGGGCTTAGCGAAAGGGCGGGGCTTAGCGCTGTTCGCAGGCAGAGAGCAGGCACGGAGAATACCTGCTCTCTTTCTGAGCGTGAGGGGAGGCTGCCGGAGCAGCGCTGCTCCAGTGGCCTCCCCAATCCATCGCTCCGTGCTAAGCCAGTCCAGGACAGCTTGTTCTGGACTGGCATAGGTAAGAAAAAATGCCGCCCTCCCTGGTGCCCTGCCATAGCGCCGCCTGAAGCGCTCGCTTCAGGTCGCCTCATGGGAGGTGCGGCGCTGCCTACAAGATCAGCGGACCCCTCCCTTGAAATAATCTGTGCTGCTGTGGAATAGTCACTGACATTGCCACTATTATATGCAGCCCTGTCCACTCCATCATCATGACATGACTGGATAGGTTGCAGTTGTAGGGGCTGCAGCCTATCCAGTCATGTCATGATGATGGAGTGGACAGGGCTGCATATAATAGATGCAATGTCAGTGGCTATTCCACAGCAGCACAGAGTATTTCAAGGGAGGGGTCTGCTGATCTTGTAGGGGCAGCGACCTATCCAGTCATGTGATGATGATGGAGTGGACAGGGCTGCATATAATAGTGGCAATGTCAGTGGCTATTCCCCAGCAGCACAGAGTATTTCAGGATATAAGTAAGCTGACCCTGCAGCCGGTGGTGTAGTCGATAGCAGTATTATGGTTTCTTTCCTGGCATTAGGCGCATTAGTTAAATAAACCTTCTTAAAGGAGCTTCAAAAAGAAGCGGAGGGAGGACCTGGCGATTTATCAAAGGAAATATATTAAAGAGTCGGAAGCCGGGGATGTATTATGTATGCGATTTTTAATGGCGGTGCTCAGATTTCTAACTCCACGTTGGCTTTCATCAGCCCCAGCGAATGCGGAGACAAGGCCTTCCAATGCGGCGTGACAGAAGCTAGCGGTTCACTCATGTCCGGCCTTTCATTTGTGTTTCAGCATGAATGTTGTTTTTTCATGTCTAACCGATGCAAACATCCTATGCAAACATCTTGTCTTTTTCAATTAAGAAGTATGAATTCAGCTTGGTGCCGGAGCTCATTGAAGCCTCGGGGTGCTTGGATCTGTCTTGAGATAAGCTGTAGCTGAATCTCAGCTGGAAGCCTCAATGCTCCAAGACTTAAGGATGTGAAAAACAAAATTCTGTGATTATGTGCTCGGGTCCGGGGCTGTTTAATGCAATTCACGGTAAACATCATTAAATCCTTTTGTTTTGATTTTCGTAAATGAGTCAAATGGAAAGAAAGGTTTTACCAGCCAGTTCTTATCTTTTCATATGCACTCCGCATACTTAATGTTCCAAGGAGGAAAAAATTTGCTTCATCAATTCTGCAGATTGGATACAAGAGAACAGATGGAAGAGAAGGGTTTCTGCAGGCACCTTCCATTGCTTGCCTTTGGTAGAGATGAATAAACCAGTTTAGAACAAACTGGATTCAATACAGATTTTCCAAAAAGTTATGGGGTTCACTTCCCATATATCCATATTGTTATTCTCTGGGGTAATAAGCGAAACGGCCAGGGCAGGTGCAGAAACATAAAAAAACACTTTGTATACTCTCCTGCCCTTGTCTATATACTCTCCTTGCCTTTTCCCTTTCTGGGCTCACCTGCAGTGTCCTCTTGAGATGTATTCCAATGTCTTCTGGCCTTCAGAGTAATGTCAGGGGATGGCTGACCTTAGTGGTCTCTTGGGCATGTGAAGTCACCCAGGAGACTGGAAGACCACCAAAGAGGAACCCAAAGGATCACAACACAAGAGCACTGGAGAAGCGAGGGAAGGTGAGTATAATGTTTATTAGGTTCTGCACCTCCCCTGGATCTCCACTTATTGCACTCTGGAGTCTGAAGAGTATAATAATAGCACTTTCGATTTGGGCGAAACAAAACAGATGAACAAATTTTGCAAGGTATGTCTATACTTAGGAAAAAAAAAAGAGATCCAGCAGTCCAGGGGTGTCCCAATCGTAAAATGCTAACATAACTTTTATTGATCCCGTACGTAAAAAGAAAATAGTAACATGCAAGTCGCCATCAATCCAAGGAATTACACGTTTCAGATCAAGTAGTTCCTTACTCATAGCTTGTCATGTCCATGCTTAGCCTTGGTGAATATTTCTGCCTATTCTAATCCTAAGCAATTACCTAATATGTTTAATCATCGAGGAAAGTCCGACACCTTGCAATCGCTCTACAGTATTGGTATGGCGGCATAACATTGGAACGTGCAATCTTCTCTGATCGATCACCCAATATCTAACCCCTCCATCCCCTAAATGATTCCTTGACCAATTTAGGTTCCCAGATTTGGACCTCCTGCCTGTTTTAAAGAATATTTATCCCTTTACAACCATTTGTTATTGCTTCAGTGCATTCAAATTCACATTACAAATCCTTTATCGTTTTGTGTTCACAGCTCCCATGCACACTAATGTGTGTCCATGGTTACCAAATACAGGCAAACACAATGTAGGCTGATCCTGCAGTCATTTCCCTTGTTCCAGTGCAGATTAAACATTCAATGGGCATTAAAAACCTTCTACCGTTTCATGTTTGCAGCTCCCATGCAGACTCATGTGTGTCCATGTACCAGACTACAAACAAACTCTGCGTAGTCTGATCCTGCGGTCCTATTCTCTTAAACCTGTTGCTACGAACCCACAGAAGGTTGTCAGAAGTAAGGCACCGATGGCAGCCACTATAACTTCAGAGTGAGACTACGCAGGGTAACCATAGAGGCATACGGAGCTGCATACATAAAACGGCGGGAGATTTTTAATCAACTTTAATCAGACCTTTTGCAGAGTTGCTTACTTTTTTAAAATTTTCGATGAATTGTAGCAATAAAAAGTGGTTACAAAAGTTGACTTGCCCTTAAAGTTTTATTATTATAGTATAGATTTAATAGCAACTATTAATATTAGTAATTATTTTTTTTAAAAAAATCATGATATAATAAACCAAAAGAAATATGATTTTTTTTTTCTGGGTCATGAAGTAAAATAGCTCACTGGAGGAAGTTCTCGTGTAACCCGTGGAGGCAGAAGTTGTCGTCATCTTGTCGCTGCAGAACGTGCCACTAATGGCGGATCTGAGCAGATGTTCTCGGAGTAATTGAAAATTCCATTTTATTAGAACAGCATTTGCTGTCAAAAAGTTTTATCTGTACTTCAACAAAGAGGTTGATTAAGTCCCCCGGGAGGTGAATTAGCATGTTTGAGGTCAGACCGACTGCTTTGCAATTCATGGAGCCATATCTCCCTAGGTTTTTGCTGCGATGCGTAGCCGCGCTCCTGCTTTATTTTTCTTGGATGCAGAAATTATGTTTCCTTCTGGGTCAGTGACTAAAGGCTTGGGGTCCTGAGGATCACTACTAGCCAACCCAATATAAGGCGGATCATTGCAGCCGGGACTCCACGTCACATCCACCTGCTCCGACAACAACCTACTGACTGAATCCCTGGCTGCCTATGGTGGTCAATGACAGCATGAGTATAATGAGTAATGTCTCAGTGCAAACTTGTGCAGCCACTTGTGCAGGTGTCTAGTGTGGTCCCTTCTTTTCACTACCCCTGCTTCCTCATGGTGTCCATTTATAGCTGCTGGTCCCCAAATCTTAGGAAATGTTCACATAGCATATGGGTCCATTGACATGGAGGAAGTTGGCACTGATTTTGGCGTGGACCCCTGTGTCACAATCAGCGCTGAAAAAGAAGTTTTCCGCACGGAACCCATTGAAATCAATGGGAAAAAAAGTCTACAATTGATTTCAATGTGGAAAACGGAACTTCAACGGAATTGAAGTCAAAAGGAGACTTCTTTTTCAGCGCTGATTCTGACGCGGGGTCTGTGCCAGAATCAATGCCAACCTCCTCCATGTGAATGGACCCTAAAATGAACAGAACAGAAATTGTGGTGGACTTCAGGGTCAATATCCTCTCCAATTTCCACCAAGGCTTTCGCTGGGTTATTAGGGGTCAGATGAATGGATCCGGTCAGTAGAGTATCTTGCCACGTGGGTTCCACAACATGATCGAACATAACGCTTATTTTTTAAGCGCCCTGTTTCAGTCCTTGTATTTAACGGGAGGCAGGTTCATGGTGGAATTTGGTGCTGGTTTATACGGCACCGCCCCAGTCAGGCGATGTTTATTAACCCCTTCCCGGTCCTAGAGCACCAGGGATGTTACCATTAACCATTTAACTACGTTAGAATACCTGGAATCTCATGACTTTCTATCTAGGTCACTGTATGATACGTAGAGCCCTTGGTTGTCCATCTTGTGGATTAAGATTATAATTCAGAATCCATCAAACATTTCCAATTGTCAAAATATACCATTGATATCTATTCCCGTAACAGTACCACCGAGGGCTTAGGTATCATTGGTAGCATTTTTGCATTTGCATTCTTTTTCTTGCACTGTAGGTCTGCATTGTTGCACTGTGTATACAATGTATCAAGTCAATTCTCCAGATTTTCTATTTTTTGCCTAATCTTTATTTTTTTTACGGGGACTCTCATCATTTTTAGTACAATGCGTAGATATGGCGTACGTTCCCAGTGCTGTATCCTCTGATGTATGTGTCGTCTTGCATGGACTACCACATGAAGCTATTTATATGCAGCGCGGGTGCTACACTGAAGTCAGCCCCCATTGACTGCTCGGAGCTCTAGGGCTCTGTCAGCGGAGAGACCGCACAACCTTCCAGATAACGCGGGCGCTCATTCTGCTCTCCATTATAATATTTACCAGCTTTATCTACTATCTCTGCAGCAGCAACCTGAGGGGCTGCTCGGGATAAGCCTGTTCGCTGCGGAGTCTAGGACCTGGCACTGATGGCGGTGATAGACTTTAGCGTGCCAGATCTCTTCGCCTTCTGCATTGAGGATATAGCAATCAATACTGAAGGAATGGAGGAAAGTCCGCTGATAATGATGGCTTCCTATTTTCCATAACAACAGCGTTGCTGACATTAAAAGCGTCCATGAGCGTCATTATTTATGGAGATCCACCTGAACGTCTCAGACTTGGCTGCAAATTTGCATAATTTTCTGGTAAACTATGAAGGCGATGCTAATAATACTTCAGAAAGAGATTTTTTTTTTCGCTCAAGCCGTTTTCCTCACGACGTGTTTAATTTACTTGAGTATGGAGGAAATTCACTTGCAGTATTGATTCTTAATGGTCCATCACCTTAATGCGCAATAATGTCTGTTTGGCGATTATTTACCAATGGAGAGACGTCATTTGTATTACGCGACTGACAAGAGAGCCATTCTTCAGGGTCATGTATCTTATCCAAGTGTTGATGGAGTCTCCCTAGGGTTCATATTATTCGAAGCAAGTCATTGCCCTGAGCGATTGTCTTAGAAGAAAATGGCTGGTAGAACGTTCCAGTATGTGATTGTATAGACAAAATGGACACTTTCTCTAGAACATCTATGGACAAAATAGATAGATGATGCCCACAGTGGACATCCAAGTCCCAATCCATGAGTTGCGTAGATGAAGCTGGCCATTTTGATGGAACATTCGGAACCATAATTGTCGTAGACCATTCTCAGTAGGACAATATGAAAAGCGTAATCGGGGTCATGGTTAGAGGTTTCTTCATTCGAGGGATAAGGTATACCTTGGGTTGTTGGAGGACACAATCTGGCTCTCAGCATATCAATGACCTGAGAGGCAGATTGTGCCCATAATTTCTAGAGATAAAATGGACGTTCTTGGGTCATTTTTGAATAATAGTGTGAAAGAAAATAAAAAAACTCCTGCCCTAGTCTTAAGGCTTCCTGTCCATGTCCTAGTCTATGAAGAGTGTAGGCAACATGACTACTTGTGGTGCAAAACTCTAGACAATTGGGGCCTCTGTGTTATAGACATGTCAGAATTGGGGGTAGATTTTTTTTTTTTTTTTTTTTCAAAAACTGAAGATGCAACCCAATGCAACCCAAAAACTTATAGGAATTCTACCATTAAAATCACATTTTTTCTCGTACACACGTAAGAATAGCCTTAAGAAAGGCTATTCTTCTCCTACCTTTAGATGTCTTCTCCACGCCGCCGTTCAGTAGAAATCCCGTTTTTTGTCTGTATGCAAATAAGTTCTCTCACAGCACTGGGGGCGGGCCCCAATGCTGCGACAGAAATCTCCATCTTCTTCAGGAACGGGCTCTACATGCGTCTTCTTCCGGAGCTGGGTTCAAACTTCTAGCTTACCCAGTAAATAAGTGGCCATTTTCTTGTGACCTGTGGGTATGTGCAGTCTGTTCTCCCTGTGAGGCCTAGAAGTTCGAAATCAGCTCCGGAAGAAGACGCGCAGAGAGGCCATTCCTGAAGAAGATGGAGATTTCTCTCGCAGCATTGGGGATGCCCCCAATGCTCTTCGAGCGCTAGGGCCCACCCCCAGTGCTGTGAGAGAACTTATTTGCATACAGATGAAAACCGGGATTTCTACCAAATGGCGGCGCGGAGAAGACATCTAAAGGTAGGAGAAGAATCCTATGTGTGAACGAGAAAAAAAAGTGAATTTAATGGTAGAATCCCTTTAAGTCCTAAGGGGCGGAGAAATGGTGTTGACATTTTACATCCAATATTTGCACAAAATGTCCTATGGTGGACCCACCATACTATAGGATTAGTTTATAGGGCTGATGGCACTCACAGGACCTAATGAAGTTCCAGTCCAGGAGTGGGATGGACAATATGAAATCGGTGATGTGATAGACGGTGTTGAGTCTTTATGTAGAAGATCACAAATGCTCCTGCTAAGGACTAATTTCCCAACCAGAATTAACATAATATAGAAATCCAACAGATATCTATGGGAAACCATCGCTAATAGAGATGAGCGAACAGTGTTCTATCGAACACATGTTTGATCGGATATCAGGGTGTTCGCCATGTTCGAATCGAATCGAACACCGCGTGGTAAAGTGCGCCAAAATTCGATTCCCCTCCCACCTTCCCTGACGCCTTTTTTGCACCAATAACAGCGCAGGGGAGGTGGGACAGGAACTACGACACTGGGGGCATTGAAAAAAATTGGAAAAAGTCATTGGCTGCCGAAATCAGGTGACCTCCATTTTAGACGAATAGTGGATTTCAAATCCGGGTCATATGAGAATGTGAACTTTGTGACTATGAGACAGGGATAGCTGTACAGGCAGGGATAGCTAGGGATAACCTTTATTTAGGGGGGAATGTTATTAAAAATAACTTTTTGGGGCTCTATCGGGTGTGTAATTGTGATTTTTGTGAGATAAACTTTTTCCCATAGGGATGCATTGGCCAGAGCTGATTGGCCGAATTCCGTACTCTGGCCAATCAGTGCTGGCCAATGCATTCTATTAGCTTGATGAAGCAGAGTGTGCACAAGGGTTCAAGCGCACCCTCGGCTCTGATGTAGCAGAGCTGAGGCTGCACAAGGGTTCAAGCGCACCCTCGGCTCTGATGTAGGAGAGCCGAGGGTGCACTTGAACCCTTGTGCACCCTCGGCTCTGCTACATCAGAGCCGAGGGTGCGCTTGAACCCTTGTGCACACTCTGCTTCATCAAGCTAATAGAATGCATTGGCCAGCGCTGATTGGCCAATGCATTCTATTAGCCCGATGAAGTAGAGCTGAATGTGTGTGCTAAGCACACACATTCAGCACTGCTTCATCACGCCAATACAATGCATTAGCCAGTGCTGATTGGCCAGAGTACGGAATTCGGCCAATCAGCGCTGGCTCTGCTGGAGGAGGCGGAGTCTAAGATCGCTCCACACCAGTCTCCATTCAGGTCCGACCTTAGACTCCGCCTCCTCCAGCAGAGCCAGCGCTGATTGGCCGAATTCCGTACTCTGGCCAATCAGCACTGGCTAATGCATTGTATTGGCGTGATGAAGCAGTGCTGAATGTGTGTGCTTAGCACACACATTCAGCTCTACTTCATCGGGCTAATAGAATGCATTGGCCAATCAGCGCTGGCCAATGCATTCTATTAGCGTGAACTGAGTTTGCACAGGGGTTCTAGTGCACCCTCGGCTCTGCTACATCAGATTGCTACATCTGATGTAGCAGTGCCGAGTGTGCATCAGATGTGTAGTTGAGCAAAACTGACTCAGCACTGCTAAGTCTCTGCATTCGCATAGGAATGCATTGGCCAGCCTTCGGCCAATCAGCGCTGGCTCTGCCGGAGGAGGCGGAGTCTAAGGTCGGACCTGAATGGAGACTGGTGTGGAGCGATCTTAGACTCCGCCTCCTCCAGCAGAGCCAGCGCTGATTGGTCGAGTTCCGTACTCTGGCCAATCAGCACTGGCCAATGCATTTCTATGGGGAAAAGTTAGCTTGCGAAAATCGCAAACTGACAGGGATTTCCATGAAATAAAGTGACTTTTATGCCCCCAGACATGCTTCCCCTGCTGTCCCAGTGTCATTCCAGGGTGTTGGTATCATTTCCTGGGGTGTCATAGTGGACTTGGTGACCCTCCAGACACGAATTTGGGTTTCCCCCTTAACGAGTTTATGTTCCCCATAGACTATAATGGGGTTCGAAACCCATTCGAACACTCGAACAGTGAGCGGCTGTTCGAATCGAATTTCGAACCTCGAACATTTTAGTGTTCGCTCATCTCTAATCGCTAATTTTGGAAAAAAAAAATTTGAAACTAAAAATAAAAATTTGGAAACATAAAAAATTTAGATAAAAGTAACAGAATAATAATATATGAATTTTCCTTCTTTGAGTCATATGAGGCCCTAGCACAGAACATATCATTCCCGCGCTGACAGTCGCAGCTGAACATTCACTGACAAAACATCCATGTTGCGAAGTATAAAAGTTGCACCGGTACAAGGCACGTCAATAATTCATATGCTGCCTCCATACACACGCCGCAGATAGACTCCATCCCCGCTTTATGTGTGTAATTGGTAAACAGTTCTGCTGCTATGAGGAGCGTGTTTACACTGTACAAGTCAAGAAGTGTTAATCTGAGCATCTGCATTCCCTTTTATTTTTTATTTTACATGTTTTATTCTCCAGACTACGCCTCCCAGTTTTAGAAAAGTCACAGTGACACCGGGAGCTGATAGCATAGAATTATTTTTGCTTGCTGATCTGAATAGATTGACATGGATGGTAGATCATAGATATCTACTGCATCTGCTGCCTGTGGAGGAGGATTTCACAAATGTTGAGATATTCTATATCTGTAAATTTCCCCAAAATTTAAGATTGATATGAAAATTCTTTCGGTTGTTTTAACTCCATACTTGGCAGTATAGTAGTAAATATTGAGTAGTATTATAGTAATTATATTCTTGTACATAGGAGTAGTATTATAGGCGTTATATTCTTGTACATAGGAGCAGTATTATAGTAGTTAGATTCTTGTACATAGGAGCAGTATTATAGTAGTTATATTCTTGTACATAGGAGTAGTATTATAGTAGTTATATTCTTGTACATAGGAGCAGTATTATAGTAGTTATATTCTTGTACGTAGGAGGTAGTATTATAGTAGTTATATTCTTGCACATAGGGGGCAGTATTATAGTAGTTATATTCTTGTACATAGGGGGCAGTATTATAGTAGTTATATTCTTTTACATAGGAGTAGTATTATAGTAGATATATTCTTGTACATAGGGGCAGTATTATAGTAGTTATATTCTTGTACATAGGAGCAGTATTATAGTAGTTATATTCTTGTACATAGGGGCAGTATTATAGTAGTTATATTCTTGTACATAGGAGCAGTATTATAGTAGTTATATTCTTGTACATAGGAGCAGTATTATAGTAGATATATTCTTGTACATAGGAGGTAGTATTATAATACTTATATTCTTGTATATAGGAGCAGTATTATAGTAGTTATATTCTTGTACATAGGAGCAGTATTATAGTAGTTATATTCTTGTACATAGGAGCAGTATTATAGTAGTTATATTCTTTGTACATAGGTGCAGTATTATAGTAGTTATATTCTTGTACATAGGAGCAGTATTATAGTAGTTATATTCTTGTACATAGGAGTAGTATTACAGTAGTTGTATTCTTGTACATAGGAGCAGTATTATAGCAGTTATATTCTTGTACATAGGAGCAGTATTATAGTAGTTATATTCTTGTACATAGAAGTAGTATTACAGTAGTTATATTCTTGTACATAGGAGCAGTATTATAGTAGTTATATTCTTGTACATAGGAGCAGTATTATAGTAGTTATATTCTTGTACATAGGAGCAGTATTATAGTAGTTATATTCTTTGTACATAGGTGCAGTATTATAGTAATTATATTCTTTGTACATAGGTGCAGTATTATAGTAGTTATATTCTTGTACATAGGAGCAGTATTATAGTAATTATATTCTTTGTACATAGGTGCAGTATTACAGTAGTTATATTCTTGTACATAGGAGCAGTATTATAGTAGTTATATTCTTGTACATAGGAGCAGTATTATAGTAGTTATAACCCTTTACTGTGCTCCTGTAGAGTAAAAACTTATCTCATGGGGATGTTTGGTGGTCTTTGAGGCCCTGGTTAACAGTTACTAGATTGCCTTAATTTACTATTTCTGTGAAATCTTCATATTAGACTAGTAACTTTAATATTTGTCAGACTGCAGAATATTGGCCATTTTTGCAATCCTAGAATAAAATAAAGTTATTAAATTCTTCCTACTTCCTACAGCCCAGTATAATAGTGAAGCCAGCCAGTATTGAGTGCAGGGGTATAGCCGTACACATTCAGAATCCGGGCTCCGTCTCCATCCTGGTGGGTGTTATCCGTCCTTGGGAAAGTAGAAATTATGTATTTGTCAGTTGTTAATGGCAGTTCTAGTTGCTATAGAGATGAAATATATGGACAGCCACACAGATTTACTGTTGAGTTGAAAGTGTTATAACCAATAAAGCAGGAATTGCCATGAACGGCTTCAGATATATGACGTCCTACAGTGAGGTCTAGAAGATGGTGCCGGCTCTCCGTGCTGTGGACAGCCACTGCTTTCGTGAAGGGAACATGACACGCTTTCTGAATGCTGTGCTGTTCTCTGGAAGCCTTGATGTCTTCTTCATGACAGTCCCATTGTTACACAATTCAATGCTGTTTTATTATATTATGTCCGACATACAGATACTAAGATTGTAAATGTACGGCTGTGTCTTCTCAACACATAAAAATAAATGCTGGCACCCAGAATTGGCTTAAGATGAATGAGAAGGGGTTGTTGATGGGGTTGGTGTTTGTGGGTAGTGGGTCCATTCAGACCTAAAATCTGCCTACATGTTGCCTTGTAGAGTTTGGAATGGTGTGCGTTCTCCGTAGAATACTATTGTGTATTTGCTCACTCATTTGCTGTCATTTCATTGCTATTGTTAGTGTTTTTGCAGTTGTTGTGCAGCTGTTGTTGCAATTGTTGCAATTGTGGTGTTGCGGTTATCAGCCTCGTTGCAATTGCTGTTGCAGCAGTTGCTGTCGTTGCAGTTGTTGTCATTGTTGCAATTGCTGTTAGCATTGTTGCAAATATTGTTGCATCTGTTGCTGCAGTTCTTGTTGCCTTTGTTGCAGTTGTTTTGTCTTCTTTCAATTGTTATACTGAACATACAAGACTCCTAACCTCATATTGTTGTGCAAATGATCCTACAAGTCCCGGGTCTTGCGGCCTCATTAGGACTGCACTGTAATTAGAATGCAAAGATTTCCAAAGTCAGCAAGACCCAATGTACACAGGAAGACCAGGGGCCAATGAAATATCCAAAATACCAATTATTCCATCAGATATGTGAAGCCACTTCCATAGAGAATGGGAAAAGTCATTCATCTCTCAGTTACCAGGTGATAGGAAAAATCCCCAAACCTCTGCTTACACAGCAGCGCGCATCTCCTCATCTCAGAACTAATCAATCTAGGTTGCTAATGAGTCTGAAGGCCTAGTCCTGGCACCAGGAAGCGCACATTGCAGGCTGCCCTTTTCTATTAACCTTTTCTGCTTCCTTCTCTGGACTAAATTTGGAATTCTAAAGCAAGATTTAATGTTGGAGACTAAACTGTTGCATTGCGACTCCGACAAGTCAATTGTAATGCAGTAGAAAAATACGCCCTCCGGAGTTTAGGGGAAAGTCTGAAGTAGAAAAAGAATAATCAAATTATAATAATAAAAATATTATTATTTTTAATTATTATTATTATTATTATTATTATTATTATTTGAAATGTCTTAAATTTGGTAATCCAGAAAGTTTGATAACCCAGTACAAAACTGCAAAATAATGGGGAATAACAGGATTTAAATCAGAAGACAGGCCCCTTGCCTTACCGTGTCATGGGTCAGCATGCTATCCGGGCTTTTCCCAGATAGTCCAGTGACTGGGGTTGAGCCGATCTTGAGATTTCAGGATCATTAAAATCCGATTTTCTATCATTTTCCAGCCGTTCCTGATCGTGAAATTTGCTCGATCGCCAATCAGCATCCAATCTTTCCCAATCCCGATTGCTCAACCCTACCAGTGACTCATTCATTTCTATTGGCCCACGAACATGAATTAAAAAATCCAGGGTTTGGTCCGATAGACCGGGCTGCAAAACTCAGGACAGGTGCTATTCCTGTTCAATTTTGCGTCTGTGCTTCTGCCTCTCCTATTCATTGAATGAATGGGTCCGTGGAAGCAAATCCGGTGGACGGGCGGTTATGTTGTTCAGTGGTCATGTGCCACCCGCCAAAATCCAATGCCAAAATTGTCAACATAGTTTTCTCCATTATGGGCTTGTTTTTGCACCCAGGAAAAGATATCCTGGTGTTTGTTTCTAGCTCCTTTCTATGACCCTTGGACCAATCGCCCCATGTTCAGGTCCCGTGGAGTCCTGGACAGGTGTGAGCTATTGGTACTATTAGAGGTATGAGGCCCCTGTCGCTTGCAATTCATTTTTACATACTTTTCTATGACCACTCAGTAATACTTAACAATCCAGGACCTTAGATCTAATGGATGCAAGCTTAAAGGAATTTATTATTATTATTATTATTATTATTATTATTATTATTATTTCTTTACTTTATATCTCTGTTGAATTTATCTTAGCAAACAGTTAATTACATTTCTTGGATGGATTTTATGTTGCTCCAAGTTGGACGCTTCATCCCCGAGGTATTGCCTTTAAATTACACTGGCTTTAAAGAGACACGGAGGGTAATTACAACACCCGGTGGGGGGCGGGATTTGTTGCAACTTGTTCAACATCCATCATGGTATAGCTGTTAGGATGTAAAAGTGAATGACTGCATTTAGTCAAAGACCCGGACGACATCCTGACATAGCACAAAAAAGCATTACCATAAAGTCCTAGTGGATATGGGCTGGCTATGGATTTCCTCATTAGAGTAATGGTCTGCAAAACTGTTTCCTCAATGATCTGGAACTTTTGTCCTCTCATATTTACAATTTATACAAAGGTCAAAGAAAAGAAAGTGTAAATGAAGATGCGGTGAGAGGCCGATAAGTGATTAGTTGAGGGGGATATGTGTAGATCATGGAGCAGAACAGTATCAATGAGACATTAGATGATATAGAGGAGAAGGTGGTGTAGGTCCGGCCAGTATATAGGTAAGGTCTATGAGGATGCACTGATGGAAAACGGTGCAAATAAAGTGCAATGATAAAGTCATGCAGATTGGACTCCAGGGTCAGTATAACTTGTAGGAGGAATCATAACCACAAATGAATGTGGCGAAACGTAACAGAGGATAAAAACAGCAATGCAAATAAAAGTAGGGAAAAATAACAGTATAAAAATGGCAACGACGGTCACATCATCAAACCACAAGCTTAACATAGCACAAAACAGATACAATTACACTGTAATAAGAGGGAGCGGAAACCCAAACCTGTAACATCTCAAAAAGATATATATATATATATATGATAGAAATTGCAAGAACTTTATAACAATATTGTACTTGCCAGAGTATATTTGGCAAAGCTCACCGGGTATTTTACTTACACCCCTTCCAGTGACTGCATATTACAACAATGTTACAGGTGGCGATGAGCGACCAGCTCGTAAAAAGTTCAGAATTTTCTAAATAATTTCAGGTTAAAATTTTTGTGGTTTGCTACCCATGAGTCTAATAATTGCAGGACCAAGGAAGGTGCTGCCAAAATAAAAAAAAACCCTGACACTTACCTATCCTTACCACTCTTGGGCATCCAGTCTTCACCTGTGGAGTCTTCCAGCCTATTATTCGATGTCACACACCCTTGGGTCACTGCTACCCAGTTACAGACCTTAGCTTAGCCCCTGACGTCTGTACACCCCACATGACTGCTAATGCCCAATCCCCAACCTTGGTGGCGATCCTGGGGTGTGTGTCAATGGAAGAGACCACAAGAAGCTGCAAGAACCCATGGGTGAAGTCTCTGATGTAGAGAAATTAGACCAGACACCCAAGGGAGTTAAGGTGAGTTTCAGTATTTTTTGTCTTCTCCATATCTCCCTGTCTTCCACTTCTTCTACTCTGGGGTATGAGGTCCTTCACCATGACAGCTGCTATTATTGCTTATCCTTTACGATCTGATATTCATGACGGAGCTGAGATAACAGAGGAACTAGCTGATATAGGGTAAGTATTGCCCTGCATATTGACCTGTTGCTCTTCTCTGTAGATATCAATCCTTGCTGGATGAACGTAGATCTATATCTGGTCCAGACCTCAGGATTGCAATGACTTTTATTATGGGCAGCCGCACAAGTCAGGGGTATAGCACATGGGGTGGGTCATTGTATAACTTTTTTTTTAGGAAACTCCAGCCAAGTACTTGCAGTCTGAATCGTAGGCAAAGCTTCTTTCAGCAGTCACTAAAGGGTTAATGATCCATCCAGAAATTGCTTCTCCAAAGCGAGCCATATATCTGTAGCAGTTAATTTCTTGGTGCCCATCCAGCCGTATTAATATTCTTTTTCTCCCAGATCATATTGTGCTAAATACCCATGATTCATTTCATCTTCCATAGGACACATTGTACTTCAAAGCCGTGTATTAGATCACTTTTGCACCAAAAATACCCTTTGAAATACTTTCAGATACTGCTGTCGCCACACACACTGCCAGCGGCGCTAGATTCATGTTTGTTGTCAAGACTGTCTTCTTGGTTGTACTTTGCCATGACAGGGAGAATAAGACCCCGAGGCAAGGAACCAATTGCACAAGTGAGATTTACAAAGACCTTTATTGTACTGCTTAATGAAATCTATAGTCTCTCCAATTTCCAGGACAAGCTATCATTTTTCTTAATTGTAGCAGTAAGTCACTTTCCCTGTGAACAAGAACAAGACATAATAACAAAAAGTAAAAAAAAAAAAAAAAAATTCTAATTTTGTCAACCGGTCTGAGAAAGGATGATAATGAGCAAAAATTCTTACTAAAATTAGACAGCGGCCTTGTCATTGTGTCTTGTGTAATATTAGTCTTCCCTCCTGTCTTGGTATTTCTTATGTAAAAAGTCTAGAGGTGACCTTACAACTATTTGTTCAATGTGGGACCAATTTTGTTGAAACTGACCGTCCATCTAACTTGTATGGTGGCTTTCCCAGACTTCAAATATTGGGGACGGAAATGTAGAATTTCAGACTTCCATTCCTATATTCTTAAGCCCAATAAGTTGCCTCTAGGGGTATCTGGCAGTGACTTATTTCTTCTGAGGACAGATACACTGTGGACCAAGGCGGGTGTGCATGTGTAAGCAGGTTGGGAGGAACAGTTGTTGGCTGAGTGAGTATAGTCTATAGTCTTGCAGTTGTGCTGATAAAAAGTAAGCTCCCTCGTAACAGCAAGCTGCCAGCTCTCCTGACTAGCAAGGACGAGCCTGCTGCAGAACCAGCGTTGATTTGCAGCAGGCTTGTGCTTGCTAGTCAGGAGAGCTGGCAGCTTGCTGTTACGAGGGAGCTGACTTTTTTTCATAGGAAGGAATTGACCAGCAGTCTCCATTGTGGTCCGATTTTAGACTCCACCTACTCACCGACGAGCCTCCGGCAGAACCAGCGTTGATTGGCCGAATACCTTCTCGATCGAATACTATTCGCTCATCTCTAGTATTGATGCCTTCAGCTTGTGGACCGTTTGATACTGACCAATTGCCTAAACAACAAGTTGTCTCTGGTGGTTGGTTCCACCACTGGAATGCATTGTAGCAATTGGATGGATGGGAAGCCTATTGGTTACTGGTGTTGCAAAGATCGATACTGTCAATTATCCCAGCTAGACAGTCACTCTCGGGGTTGTGGTTGGATCTACCAATGGAAGTCATTATATTAACTGAATGATCCTGGAATATTCAATAATGCCAAATAGTCCAACCATGGGCTTAGAAAACCATGGACCATCATGGGCCCCATTATATGCATTGGGTGGATAGGAGGTTCATTAGCTTTAGGTGCTATCAAACATGTCCCTTGGTTGTAGATAACTGATAAAGTGGCAAGCTGTAAATTGCCTCAACTCACATTGACACTCAACTGATCTTCTAGCATCCGGGGGCAGCATGGTAGCCCACTAGTTAGCAATGTTGTCCTGCAGCACTGGGGTCATACTCATGGATATGGAGTTTGTGTTGATATGGTTTTCTTTGGGTACTCCGGTATCTCACAAGATAAATAAGGTCCTCCTTATAAATTTTGCATTGGGCCTCCGAAGCTTCAAGCAACACTTCTGGTGTTACGACTTTATTTTTGACAATTAAAAAAATGAAGTTAATTAAGAAAAGAGAAATGTAAATCCCATCGATATTTTATGTGTCCTTTACCCTTTGTGGGAGGAGTCCTGGAAGTGATGATATTGCCCCCATAGATATAGCCCTGATCTCATCATCATCCAGTCTGTCTGGGATGACATTAGGGACAGAAGGATTGGAGCAAGTCTATATCCACAGGAGATCTGTGCTTAGCTCTCCAAGATGGCGGGGGGAACCATTTTCCTGTCGAGTTCTGCCAAGAGCTGTTTGCCAATAAGAAGTGATGGAAGGCAAAGGGCAGAGGTCACACCAAATATCAATGGGATTTACATTTCTGTTTTTTCATTCACTTAATTTTGTTATTTAACAAAAATAAACTATTAACCCTTCTATTTCTGAAAGTATTTTAGTTTTGTAGACAATTTTACCCTAGTAAACCTTGTATGGCAGTCACCAATTCCTTCTTTCCTCAACTCTTCTTGGCTCATTGACTCCTTGGTGACTTCCCATACTCTCCCTTGATTTGTACCGTATAGCGTCTTTCTTTAACCCATTCATTGCGCTTTCTTCTTCTACGTATTCTGTTGGCCATAACAGAATGGGTGTCCTAGTATTTCAGAATCTCTGTAGAACGGCAACAACCCGAGAATATTTCTAAGTCTATATGTTGAGTTTACGATGAGCCGTGACTAGTGGAACTGGTGGGTGGATTTCAAGGCTGAATCCTCTGAAAGCAATTAACAATTGTAGAATTAACGTGTTTGTGCCTTCTTGTTTAAGGACATATGGATGGAAAGGGCAGGGAACTGTTTCACTCTCGAAGCTGAAAATATACGATTCAACAAATTTGTTTTCTGTTAAGAAAATCAATGATGAAAATTCCTACTCTATTGTATTGCGATGGAATCTTAAACAGTTAACCTGTTGCCTTTTGCTTCAGTAAGAAGCTGCGCGAAGTCCTTCATATTTTGTAGTGGCGCTGTGCAGTGTGTGTCCTGATAAGGAAGCATTATCCATTTCTCTACTTATCTCATTGTCTATTTATAGCCAGAGCCGGTGACAGAATTAACAGATTCAGGGACGTAGTGAGATTTTCACAGTGCTCGGGCTTTGCTGCTGAAAATACCGCAGATCCTACTGTAGGGATGTGGACGGCTCCAGCGAGCGCATGATATTTTTCATATTGTAAAAAGCCATACTTAATACATGAACTGATGTAATGTCACATTGGGTGAGACCGGTCTATTCTTCATAGCATATAGTGAGGATTAGCGGCTTTTCATGTGTAGGCATGAGGCCGGGTGTGTACAGGATGGCAGGATTTGTGTTCACATCAGAGGAAGAGCCAAAGGTTTATTAATCAGGATTATTCCATGTATTACACAAATGAGATGAAATTATATTCTGACGACAGCTCTGATTCCCCTTAGACAGAGGTGATAAGTGAGAAAACATGAGTGCTCCAACAAGTCCATGCAATAAATTATCATTAAAGGGCTATTCGCAGCTTAGACATGTCCAATAGATGGGCCAACAGCGGGTCAACTGTGATTTGTGGATTAATTTACAGCAAGTGCTCTGTTCCCTGCAGTGCCCCCACTGGACAAAGGAGGTATGGCACGTCCTCGAGAGTGAGACATTATTAATAATAATAATAATAATAATAATGCTACAGCTATTCTTTACTCAGCATTTATAACTTATGCCAAAAACACCTGAATAATAGGGATCTTTTGCTGGGAATAGAAGATGGGTGAACTTCTTCATTTCACAAATAGGCACAAGGTTTGCCCTCCAGATTGCACAGTCCAAACTGAAAGCGCTTTTATTATACTCTTGGACTGTTCAGACCTTAGAGTATAATACCGTAAGTAGAAACCCAAGCGAGGCATGGTATAATAATAAACACTGATCATCCCCTTCCTCACCTCTCCGGGGCTCCCTCATGGCATCCGGCACACCATTGGTTCTCTTCGGCCATCTTATAGCCTCCTAGGTGATGTTACTGGCTATGGAGAACCCTGAGACCTATGATCGGGCTTCACCAGTCACATGGGGTTTGCCACCATCATGACGCCTTGATACAGCTTTATGACATTGGTGTGGCCCATGTTTCTGCCAAGAGTCAATCACATAACACCTAGGTGATGTTACTGGCTGTGGAGAATGCTGAGACCTATGATGGGGCTTCACCAGTCGCATGGGGTTTGCCACCATCATGACGCCTTGATGCAGCTTTATGACATTGGTGTGACCCATGTTTCTGTCAAGGGTCAATCACAGAACAATCATCAGTGGTCGGATGCCATGAGGAGTCCCCAAAGTATAATAGTGAATGCCAAAAATAATCGGTTTTGCCAGATTTTTGGTAAAATCCCCCCAAAAAACCTTCCTCGTTACAAACTGATTTGCTTTTCACTACTGGTGATTGCATATGACATATCTCCATGTCTAGTCCTCTTAGATTGCCGGTCTATTCCTTACCGTACCAGACACTCCTCTGTTCAATTTCCATTTATCTGTTGTCTAATGGCAATCTCCAGCGACCTAAATACTTTTGTACCGGCCCAGACGTTGTTATTTTAGAGCTGATCCTTCTGCAGAGCTCCCGTTCCCCTTCCTTTGGTTTGTGACCTCTTGATTTCTTTTGTTCAATTACAACTTTCTACTGGTAATTGGCATCAATCAATTCCCGGCTTTCTGAAGACTTCTCTCTCTCTCTCCCTCTCTCTGCCTAATAGAATCTCAGTTAAGTCTCAGCTATTGAGGCCACATCTGATTAATGTTCCTCTGCCGCGTACACCCCCAAGGTATGATTCATCCGTCTTGTCCTCCGCAATGCCATTCCAATCTTATCTATCAGTTTGTACAGTAATACGATGACCACTATTCTCATGCTTTCCGGCTGTGTACTCACAAATGCCCTACATTGGAAGTGGAAACAATATGAGTTAAAAATATATCATGGACGTCGTACCCTCCAGTGATGTCCTAGTATTGGGCACTTAAAGAAAACCTCCAGTCTTGGCTGATGACTCCCCTGTAGGTGATCTTTAATAAATGGGCTAGAAAACTGTAAAATAGAAGTGTGTAAATGTTAAGTTTTTACTTTAGTTAGCTCCCAAGAGGCCTCATTCCTCCTAGTCGTTGTATATACCTTTCCTACACTGGGTGAGGAGTTGTTGTCTTGTGACCAGTCAATAACATTCAAGGGTGGAGTTTGACAACTGGCATGGGTGAAATCCTATGGGAGAATAGATGTCCAAAAATAGAATCTGAATGTTGTTACTATGTTATATTTATTTTTGCCTATTTTTGTATATAATTTTTTTTGCAGGCGGAATACAGGAAAATATATTTTGTTATTGTTTTTGTTTATTTTTTCCCATTTTTTTTCTGCCATTGGCAACCAATTATTTATTCTTTCACTTTTTGTTTTTGGTCATGTGGATACATAATGTTTATTTCTAATATATAAAAACACAAAATAATAGCTTTTAATCGTTTTAAATATTTTGAAATATTTTTTAAATTTTTTATAATTATTTTAGAATATTTTTTAAATATTTATAATAATTTACATGTGTATTTTAAGCTTATAATCTATTAAAATATAACTATTGGGCTGCTGTTAGGGCAACATTTAGTGAGGTCCTTTCTACGTCCTTAGGGTCTTCAATGGTCTTACTTGGAAAATTGATATCCCAGTTCAAGTGGTAAAGCAAAGTTCCAAAACTGCTGTGATCACTCCCAACTCCACCAATGGAAAGGTTGAATGGCCGGTATTGGTGGTTTATCCACCCCTGAAAATTTGAGCTCTTGCTCCTCGGCACCACTTGTTGGCACTAGATAAATGAAGAAAGTCATGAATAAGTTCTATTCATTTTATTGATGATGAGGTTGACGTCTTCACAAAGTAATTTACCTCTCTGGTAGAGAATAAAGAGATATCCTGTAAATAATACATCGGCTTGGAAGTTGGGAGCAGTGGCAGCTGGATGTATCTTTATAATGGTACTTGAAAGTTAATAATGTTTTGCAGCAAGAGACGGAATACCGGAGAGCAGCCCGGCAATATCCCGCACCTCATCCTACTGACAGCTGTCATAAAACAGCAAAGGAACCTGTTATTACCGTCATTAATTCAAAGGTTACAGAATACGAGTTCGCATAGGAAAGTTATTTAGCCAGAATTTCAACTCAAGGACGACCTGTAACTTTAGAGCTTCTTGAGAATAACAAGATCAGCAGTTTGATAGGACTTTCCCCTGATCCCACCTGGTTATTGGAACATTCTGACCCAGAATTTTGTGACTATGAAACCCAATGTGTATAGCAGTGATCTCATGTGTAACTACCATTCCTTACCTGTCCCGACATGCTGGGAGTTACAGTTACTGAGCTCCGTAGGGTTGTAGCTCTGCAGGGTCCTAGTGTCTACATCCATCTGCTTGTAGCTGTGTGAACATTCACTTTTCGCGCTTTGTGGCTTCTGAGAAAAGCCATTTTCCATTATTTTTGTGCCTAGACGTCTGCGGCCGATGCATGTCCATCAATATTTAAATGATAGAGAGACAAAGGTTTCTACTGACGTTCCATCAGAACTTGTATCTTTTTTGTTACATTCTCTTTTCTTCCTACCTGCAGTGAAACCAAATCGTACAATGTCTTTTATTGTGGAACCTTGGAAAAATAATTCACAGGTTCCTAATACATAAAGCATGGAAACTGGAAATACAAATACACATTAAATTATGTATCAAAGTATAAAGTATCAGGTAATGTGGAAGAAAATATCCAGAATGTAGCAGTTACTTATTTGTAACATATTTCTCTAGACCATGAAAAGATGCGTGTATCCTCCTGACTTCTTCTAGATCTCTGTTTCTCAAACTGGTTTGGGTGGTATCCCAGGGTTCTTGAAGGTTCAGTGTGATAATGAAACCCAACATGGAAAAATCCAACGATTTCCTGGATCCACTGGATAAAATTATTCTGGGGGCCCATTTTCTAGGAAATAGATCAAAGTGCCCTTCACATATGAGTGTCTTCTGCTGGATCATTGTTGTGTAAGAGTCTGAGACTCAAAGGTGACCCTTTAGTGTTGTCGTAGACCAGCTTGACCCTGTTGATGCATCTCCAAACCTTCTTCTTTGTGGAAGCATGGTGGCATCAACAAGAGGTTGTAGGAATGGAAGGAAACCAATGAGGGGACATGGAGAGATGTTGTCATGCAAAGATATTAAACATTCAGGGTCATTATTGAAAGGCCCCTCGAACTCTTCTAGAGTGTGGTCCTATCTGATGTTATTCGTACAACCAAGTCATGGATCCTTGGCCTACAACTGTTTGGCTGAATTTTTAGGAGACAGAACTGTTGCAAAAGTTACCTTCCATTCTGGCCAGAACACAAAAGAGTACAAGGAAAGCAGATAAGATTTCATAAAATCTCTATATTGGGGACTTGTTATGGATTTTCACCACTTTCAGTACAGCAGGACAGTCTGCAGCATAATCCTTAGAACTTGCCATCACTAGGGTTGAGCCGATCTTGAGATTTCAGGATCGATTTTAAAATTCGATTTCCGATCATTTTCCAGCCAATCCCAATCGTGAAATTTGCTCGATCGCCGATTGGGATCCGATCTCGATCGCTCAACCCTAGTCAATGCTTCTCTATGGGAAAAGTCACTTTTAGGGTTGAGGCGATCTTGAGATTTCAGGATCGATTTTAAAATTTGATTTACAATCATTTTCCAGCCGATCCCAATCGTGAAATTTGCTCGATCGCCGATTGGGATCCGATCTCGATCGCTCAACCCTAGTCAATGCTTCTCTATGGGAAAAGTCACTTTTAGGGTTGAGCCAATATTGAGATTTCAAAATCCGATTTCTGATAATTTTTCAGCCAATCCCGATCGTGAAATTTGCTCGATCGCCGATCGGAATCCAATCTTTCCCGATCCCGATCGCTCAACCCTAGTCATTCTATTTTTCATTTCTTATCCTACGATTTATAACCTTCCAGAAAACATAAGCCATTCAGACGTTACACTATATAAACCTCTGTTGTACAATTGTTAAACATTCTTATCAGGCTCCACATAGACTGTATAGATGGTACGAAATTTCTGGATCTTGACAAAAATAAGAGGCTGAGAAATTGTGAAGCCTTCAGGGTGCAGGGTTGTACATTGTACGGAGGTAAAAGCATTGGAGGTTCCAAGACGAGCGCTCGGAAAATTGCTTAAGTATCTAAATAGCCCTGAGAAAATCTATCCAGCCAGCAGAACGTTGGTTGTAAATGTATTAATGTCAGTGCATATATATAGCGCCGGACTGTATGTAATTTGGTTTTCATATTTCTGTCTGCTCTTCAGCATCTAAATGTGTCCTCAGAGCTACCAGTGTCACTTGCAATCTGTCTCAACAAAATGCCTCATTTGCACCATCGTTCCCAGATCATCTCTAGACTTCCCCTGCTCTTCCCTCGCTAACCTTCAAGCTCTCGCCTGTCGTTCCTCACTTGCGTCATTCTTCCATTTGCCTAAATGTGTTTGTAGAATATCCATAATAACAATATTGTCGCCTCATGTAATGGTAAAGAGTTCACCGCTTTCATTGTGTAGACATAAAGATTACACGCAATACGTACAAATATTTTCAAAGCCAAAAAAAAATGGGATAAACGATTGTGATTTTTGCTAAATGGCTGGCCGTACGTTGCGCTTTCATTGATGTAAACGCGTGGCGGTTCGGCACAGCTGGACTGGTTTTCGATGATATCTATTACCGACATTACCGGTCGTGAGAGCGGTGGGTAAATAAAGCAATTAGGTTTTTATAAAGAAAGCGAGAGATTTTTTCGAAGGTGTTTAGACGTCTGCCCTCCACTTGGCACATCCTTTGCTCGCTCGGCTCCTTTACAGCTGATTTTCCTAAATGGCTATTAAATGTTGTTCTATTATGTTTCTCGAGTTGCTTGTAAGAAGCCTTCCTGATATCTAGACATGTTTAGCTTTGCAGAATGCACAAGGGAATGAGGTTTCTTGGGACACAAGGAGCTCAGTTCTCAGTACTCGGTCGTCTATAAAATATCTAATACATATTCACTTCCTCTTATCTGCGAGAATTGGGGCAGGTGTTGATGTGAAGCTAAATTCTCTTCTCCTAGTGTACAAGGCTGGTGATAGGATTTGGAGCTTGGTTTTTATACCTAGTACTTATATCCAGTATCCTTGGCATGGTCAATGACTATTCCCCATCTCCGGGAATGATGTTACCTTATCCTGTTCTTACAACTTACGCTGGGTTCACACCTGCGTTTGGGGTCTCCGTTCTATGGTTTCCGTCTTCTGCATGCCAGAAGACGGAAACCATAGACCGGGTCCGGCCGTGAGCGGCGGTGAGCGTTTTAGGCTCTCCGCCGCAAAACCAGATTTTTTTATCTGGACACAGAGTACTGCATGTCCGACTCTGTGTCCGGATTATAAAACCCGGTTTTGCGGCGGAGAGCGCAAAACGCTCACCGCCGCTCACAGCCGGACATCTCTCTCACCCATTCAAATGAATGGGTGAGAGAGACTCCTGCAGGTTTCCGTATCCTGCCTGTGTTTTAGGCAGGAAACGGAAACCTAAGTACGGAGTTCACAACGCAGATGTGAACGAGCCGTTATATAGAACAGTAACTTGTACACCCCGCCCATCCATAATCTCCTTGTATAGTGCTGGCTTGTAGAATACAACTTAGTTCAGTTTTCACCATTATAATAGCCAACTTCTGATTATCTTTGGGATGACGCTAGAGGATGCTTAATCCTCTTCCCAAAATCTAGTATTACATATAACACTACCCATTATTTTCAGGGAGGGGGCTCCAAAACTTAACACTTTGTGTCCTTATGAAGTTTTCGTTGTCTACCATATGAAAGGTCTCCACTAGAGATGAGCGTGTATTGTTCGGATCAGCCGATCCGAACAGCACGCACGCATTGAAATGAATGGATGCACCTGGTACTTCCGCTTTGACGCCGGCCGGCCGCTTAACCCCCTGCGTGCCGGCTACGTCCATTCATTTCAATGCGTGCGTGCTGTTCGGATCGGCTGATCCGAACAGTACTCGCTCATCTCTAGTCTCCACCATGGACTCATAGAATGCAATGTAAATAATAATAATAATAATAATAATAATAATAATAATAATCACGATAGATAGATGATAGATGATAGATAGATAGATAGATAGATAGATAGATAGGAGATAGATAGATAGATAGATAGATAGATAGGAGATAGATAGATAGATAGATAGATAGTAGATAGATAGATAGATAGATAGATAGATAGATAGATAGATAGATAGATAGATAGGAGATAGATACCCTTAATCGCCAGGGATGACGTCAAGTATTTCAGTCTAGGGCTACTAGGGTACTAGGATATCAATATATATATATATATATATATATATATATATATATATATAATTTTGTTTTCTAATTTTATATCGCTAAACTGAATTAAATTGATGGGGATCAGTGAGTTCTGCCCGGGACAAGGTCAAAAGCAGTGTGAGCTAGAAGCAAACTTCATTAATGCTGTAAATCTCGTGTTTGCAATGTATTTGCCCTCTGATCTGAGCAAGTCATGTTTCTGATAATTAAATACTCTAAAACACTGGATTTCTGCAAATAGTTTACATTTATATGGATTATACAGCGAACACTCCAGACTCTTCCCATGTGAAGCGGAGAGCCTCCACAGCTGATTGTGTTTTTAAGCCTTTATTGTTTTAATACAATCTCTCCAGCTTTTAGATTTTTTTCTGTTCAATCTGTTGTATTATTCTTTGACTGTTTCAATGCCGTCGAGCTTTCAAAAGAAATTTATTTTCTTATTTTTTATTTTTTATTTTTGCTTTTTTATTTGCAATGACAATATCTATATATATAGGCGCATATGCTAGTTTTTGGCTCAAATTCTACCATAATTCTGGGGCATTTTCAAAAGTAGATCTGCCCCAATGTATTCTCCTGATAGAACGCCACTGAACAGCTGTAATGTAGATGTTGCAACCTCTTCACTGCTTACTAAGCCAAGTGCTGAACATTGCATTGTGGTTGTGCTTGGTATTGTGGTGGCTGTGTTTGGGATGGAGGTCCACCCTGAGGACTTCAAACAACAGGTCAGTGCAGGTACCTGGTTGGACTATACCAATCTGATATCAGTGACCTATCCTAAAGATAGGATAACAATGCCTAAGATACAGAGGACTCCTTTAAAGTTTTAAGAGTCACTATAGTCATGGTTTCTGACAATTCCCAGACCATAGTAAGTTGCTGCATTCATGGTCCTCTCCCGTTGGCAATCGATCAAGACAACAGATGTCACTACTAAGATAATTAGAAAAAATCTTTAAAATGTTGCAATTTTTTATTTAGATTTGCAAAAACGTCTAACTTTACTTTTCTACAAGTGTAAAAACGGTTATATTTGTGGAAAGACTGCTTTACGGATCAATCATATAGAATGACAAGGGACTAATGTGTTCCTATAGAATCAGGGAAACCGACGCCACAACATCAAAATAAGCCATAATAAGCCTCGCGGCTACAAATGACTTATCAGAATTCCTTCAGACACTTCCAGGAGCTCCTCGTGGGAAATGCATTTGTCAGTAGGTAAATTTAAGGAGGTGTCGCCTTTGTCATAATTCTTCCATGATTTTGAAAAATGAACAGATGGCGATCCATTTGTCTTCTATGTCAGGCACCATTTTGTGCACTTAAGCTATCGGGATCAGTAAGCTGCTGGGACGGTGCCACCGAATTGAAAGCAAGTTCTTGTGACTGGAATAGACAGCACTCGTGTATAGACTTTGGCCAGAAAGGAACTCATTAGTCAAACCGGCTATAAATGACATTAGAGATTACTGCCCACCAGGATAAAGTGCCCGTCCTAATGTTCTGGCCGCTGTCCCGACTGTGTTTACAAGGAAGGGTTTAGCGATGGGATGAGGATATTCCGTGTAGCCGAGAGTCGCACTTGTCACGCTCCTTGGTCTATTCTTCTGTCAATTAGGAACATTACAGAAATGAGAATGGGAAAGAATTGTGTCATCGTCGGCAACTTTTTTTTTTTTATTTATTTTTTTAACTTTTTTTTTTACATAAAAAAATGATTGGGGTTGCAGTTGCTCCCAGGGGCCAGTGCCTGGGGGGGCCCTTTTCTACAATATAAGACACATATAGGGCCCAGTTCTTTCACTCTAGGGCATGGCCTGGGGGGCATAACGGGTATTCCAAAAATCGAGAAAGAGGTAGAAACCATATACACTATATTATCTCCATCCGATCCCTAGTGGGGTTGAGCCAATCTTGAGATTTCAGGATCGTTTTTAAAATCCGATTTTTGATCATTTTCCAGCCGATCCCGATTGCGATCGTGAAATTTCCAATTTCGTGATCTTTTCCGATCCAAATCGTTCAACCTCTTAGCTTTTCCCTCAATGATTGGCCTGTAGCCAAGCATTGTGGGAACTAATGTGAGACCTCGATCCCGCCTAAAAAGATCGGGATCAGAATTCTGATCACAATCATGAAATTTGCTCGATCGCCGATCGGAATCCGATCTTTTCCGATCCCGATTGCTCAACCCTACTCCCTAGACATTGTATGGAGCAGCCATGTACTCACTCAATGGCTACATCATTTCTTCGGCTCCCTGCACACGACCATGTGCTTAGTCAATGTGTCAGTCCTGTTTTTCATGGCTAGTGAAATGACCCATTTGTCTCTATGGCTCCTTGTATTATTTTGGACCCAGGTTTATGATGGTGAGACTGTCCCTTTTACAGCCCGGGCTCACTAGGTGAAGTCCATGTGTTGTCCCACCATGGACCAGGCACACGTGGTCATGAAGTGGGAAGTGGTAGGGGTTTCTGGCCCCTCATTATACTGATCAAGGGAATCCTAGCCCAATTAACAGATAGTTACCCCTATCTCTGTCCTAAAAAACTGAAATATATTTTCTAATATTTTAATAATTTTATATATTCACTAATGGAGGATGTAACTTCCCTCAGAATCAGGACAAAACCAAAGGTTAAAGCGTCAGCCGATCAGAAATTATCATATGCACAAAAAAATGAAGCAACTTGCAAAAATATTAGAATACTATTGACCGAATGAAAATGTCAATTTTTGGCGACGTCCGGCTGAATAAATCAAATGGTCTCTGGCCGTCCAGTACTTACACTGGCACCATCTTCTAGAAATGATTACTGTGATAGCCAATGCCAAAAAACCACTACTGCAGATATTATCCATAAAACCGAGACACCAGTGTCCGGCCGCCGACTGACCAGGCAAGAAATAGCAAAACTGCAGCCTGAACCATTAAATATTTATCAGGAATGTTTCAGAAGAAAAATTCTATAGGATGTATCTGTATAGTGATATAGTTATGTATGTATGGTACAAAGTCTGTCTGTCTCATATCTATCTATCTATCTATCTATCTATCTATCTATCTATCTATCTATCTATCTATCTATCTATCTCCTATCTATCTATCTATCTATCTATCTATCTATCTATCTCCTATCTATCTCCTATCTATCTATCTATCTATCTATCTATCTATCTATCTATCTATCTTCTATCTATCTATCTATCTATCTATCTACCTATCTATCTATTTATCTATCTATCTTCTATCTATCTATCTATCTATCTATCTATCTATCTATCTATCTTATATCTACCTATCTATTTATCTATCTATACACACACAATTTTTATTAAATATTTTTAGGATACGATATATGTAAATATTACACAAACACACAGACATAATAAAATAATAATAATAAATGTATTAGTAATAATAATTAGAGATGAGCAAACAGTGAAATATTTGAGATTCGAGATTCGTTTCGAGTAGAGCCTCAATATTCGACTACTTGATCGAATATCGAATCCCATTATAGTCTATGGGAAAAAATGCTCATTTCAGGGGAAACCACTGTTCGACTAAAGGAGAGTCACCAAGTCCACGAGTAGCAGGAGGAGTGTGTTTAGGAGGAGCGCTGTGCAGTTAAAGCGCACGGACCCCATTATAGTCTATAGACTCTGCCTCCTCACAGACGAGCCTCCGGCAGGACCAACGTTGATTGGCCGAATGCTGTACACTGGCCAATCAACACTGGTCAATTCAACCCTATGAGAAAAAAGTCAGCTCCCTCATAACCGCAAGCTGCCAGCTCTCCTGACTAGCAAGGACGAGTCTGCTACAGGACCAGCGTTGATTTGCCGAATGCTATATACTGTATAGCATTCGGCCAATCAATGCTGGCTCTGAATGGAATATTTACTGCGACTAGCTAGTAGTGTTCGATCGAGTACGAATATTTCGAATACCGTAGTATTTGATCGAATACCTACTCGCTCATCTCTACTAATAATATTAATAGAAATGGTAACAATCTAATAATTAGAAGGGCAATGACATCATTTATTTCACAGTGAACATCAGAAATAATGACACAGTTCACACAGATGAGTCTTTCTGTGACATGCAGAGCCGGATATTCAAAGTAAATGTTTGATACTTGTCGTCAGCTGCTTATTATTCATAAATTCCATTACAAATGTTAGGCCTGCACCCTGGTGACATATTTGCATTTTATTTCTTGGTATGGTGCCTTCTTTTCTTCTTTTTTTTTCCTGACTCCTGATTTACAAAGAGAGATTGCCCGTCTCGCCGCCACATCCACCCTATTTTGTCGCTTAATGTTTTGGGAAAGATTTCAAGCTCAGAACAAAGATATTTCTGCAAAATTCCTCCAGGGCAATCAATTTACTTTTAATTTGTCTGGAATGAGACTCTTCTGGGTCATAATGAGGAAAGGAAATAAAACTTTGTAACATTTCAAATTTTCTGTGATATTTTTTTCCGAGCTCTTTATTGCCGAATGATCCTAGAAATGAATTGGTAATGAGTCTGCCCATTTTTTTTATTTTTTTTATTTAATAAAATGTTGCAGGTGTCGGAATCGGAGAATAGTCTGACTTCCTTTATTGTTGAAGAGGATCCGATGTTGTTTTTTTAATTTTATTTAGTTATTTTTTTGGGGAGGGGTTAATTCATCAATCAATTAAAAATTAATTCTTAAAAAAATGATCAGTTACTCTGTAGGAGCAGTCATAAAGCGTTTCCGTCCCTGGAGGACCCAGCATGCATTATTTCAATGAACACGTTGTAATTCTCCATTTGTCCTGTAGAGGAGCTGTAGAGGACTATGGCATTTCCTGTTTTGGGGAATATAATATATTCACAATGTAAAGGGGAGCAGATTTCATCAGTGACAATGACCTTTAAGACATCCTTTGACCCTTTGAGATGTCACGACCCTTATTGGCATTTCTTAAAGGAGAGGTAATGCTGTATTGTACTTTAAGTAAAATTCATGTTCAATTGCTTAACCTAGATATTTCCACTTTATGGTCATAGCCATACTCGGGTTATCCAAACCTCCGATTTTTGGCTTATGATTTTCCATATTGGGGATCTTCTGACTCTAGCATGATGTCATATGTCAATAGTAGGAAGGATCGGGCATGTTGGCTTTCTACAGGTGGGATAGGCTTTTGCCAACTTAAAGGGCTTGCCCATAAATGACACTTGTCACTTACTCACTGGTATAGGTGCTAAATGTCTGCTCACTTTGGACTCCTTCGAGTAAGAAAGCTTGACCCTCCCTTGAATGGAGCAATGGTTATTTTGTGTTGCGGTGCTTATAGGTCTGATGTGGTCTTGGACCTTCAAACATTGCTGAAATTCCCAAATCCCTTTATATTTTATATCAATACCACTACACTAAATGTTAAAATGAAAGGGACTATTTAGACTGTTATATTGAATGTACTATGTACCAAGCACAGCACCGTTCATAGTATAGTGGCTGTGCTTGGTATTGCAGTTCATCTCCATCAATTCCAATGTAACTGAGTCACGTTGCAACATAGTCGTGTGACCAAAGGACGATGTGGAGTTCATTATTATACTCCAAGAAAACCCCTTTAAGTGTTTTATATCAATTGAATCCTTCATGCCCCAATAGTCCTTGAGCTTTTGTATTTGGATGATGGGTTACAGGTCCCATTTGGCCATGGGCCTTCAGGCACTGAAGAAATTCCCAAACCCCTGGATTTTTTCATATCTGTTCTGGACCATTCATTAAAAATGGAGCGTTTTATACAAGTTGAACCCTTCACGCCGCCATAGTCCTCCGGGTTTTGTATAATAAAGCAAAGCTCTCGGAGAGTCAGAGAGTCACAATGACATTTCACTTTAAGCCATAATATAATCCATTGCACACGATTTCCTGGGGCCATAACACTAAAAATAGCCCATGATTAAATGGTAAAAAAAAAAAAAAAATCAATGGGTTCCAATAAATATATATTTTTGTACAAAGATCATATTTAGTTAATGGTTATTGTAGCGTCTGCAATAAATCATGTCCACAGTGGAGATCAACCATGACCATTGTTCTAAATAGCAGCGGATGTTATGGAGGGGGGGGGGGGTATCCGAGTTGTTTGACTGACCTTAAAAAAAATGGTAAAAAAATGTGTCAAGGTAGAAAAAATATGCAAGTTCCGTCTAGAACGCGGGTATTGATCTTCATTTGACCTAAACAAAGTTTGTCCTTGTGAACAAAGACTCTATACGGATGACATTTTAGCCTATTCATAGGGAATTACACCCTTGTTGGGTGTAATTTTCGGAGTGCTTGTTGCCTTGCCGGTCTCCATAGAGGGGGGTGATTAAATATGAGCTAAGCTAACCTCAATTATGTGACTAGTAACCTATTTGGCGGAAAGAGAGGCCAACGCGTTTCAAGAATTCTAATGCCATTTCCACATTAGACTGGAGAAACACAATGCCCAGGAAACCTTACCCGCGCTCCTTTATAGTCCTCAATGCAGACCAAAATAAATTCCGCCTTCCAGCCCAGTTTTAGACACAGAACAGTTTACAAAGATCTCTGAAGACCTTGCTGGAATGCAAGATGTTTTAGAAAGAGGAGAGAAGCAAAGAGAAAAAAAAATAATAGATAATTGTAAGAGTAGATTTGTGGGATGATGTCTGGAAGACGCATGAAATCAACAGTGACAATCTCGAGAGCTTCTCTTCCTCTCCCTCTGAATGATACCTATAAAGCATAAATATGCAATCATCAGGCTGCCATTAAATGGAAACTAATATCCATGCAGTGAAGTGAAGTGAGCTTGCTGCATTATTTCTTATTTTCTGCAGAAATTCATCCACCCAAGCTCCAGGGAACAGTATCTGCAAAGGCGTTCCAATAGTCCAAGTCATTTCCAGGAACGAAAGGAGCCTTGTGTGGGATATGATAATGCCTTAACTTGTCCTGACCCCAATTTTGTATTTTTTTTTTGTATTCAAAAGTGTTATGTAAAACATGTGTTCATGAAACTTTACATTAGATGATATGAGATGGATGGATGGATAGATAGATAGATAGATAGATAGATAGATAGATAGATAGATAGATAGATAGATAGATAGATGGATGGATGGATGGATCAAAAGGAGACTGCTAGGAAAATTGAATGATAGAAAGTTAGAACTACAGATATGAGAAAGAAAGAAAGAAAGAAAGAAAGAAAGAAAGAAAGAAAGAAAGAAAGAAAGAAAGAAAGAAAGAAAGAAAGAAAGAAAGAAAGAAAGAAAGAAATGTGAGATAGATAGATAGATAGATAGATAGATAGATAGATAGATAGAGGATAAATATGTAAATCTGAGATAGATAGATATCCAACTTGAGAAAAGCTCCTCTGTGGGCCGAAACATGGCATTTTTTTGGCTCCTATCAAAATAGGATTCCATCCATTCAAGATGCAGGCGAGTCTTAGATAGATAAATAGATAGATAGATAGATAGATAGATAGATAGATAGATATGAGATAGATAGATAGATAGATAGATAGGAGATAGATAGATAGATAGATAGATAGATAGATAGATAGATAAGAGATAGATAGATAGATAGATAGATAGATAGATTTGAGAGAGAGATATTGATAAAAAGAAAGATAGATATAGATAGAAAGAAATCTCTATAGATATTACAATAGACACATGTAGCCATCAGTTTACTCTTAGCGTGGATTCATTGTGACGTAATTCTCATAGCAGAAATATCTGCTGCAGAAATTTACATTGTGTATTCCTTTGGGTTGAAGAAAAACACAACACTTAATGCAGTGTTTTCTGTATGTAATGGATTTTTGATGTGAACTTTCCATGGTCCACTATAATGCTATGTGAAATTCTGCACCGAAATTTGCAACAATGATTTGCTCCATTTGCTGTTTTGTGGTGCGTTTTTATGACATGTGGGCTCAGGACTTTTCATGCCCCATGTAATGGCCACATCAGGTGATCGGTCAGGTTGTTGCCATGGGGCTCTATCTATCTATCTATCTATCTATCTATCTATCTCCTATCTATCTATCTATCTATCTATCTATCTATCTATCTATCTCCTATCTATCTATCTATCTATCTATCTATCTATCTGTATAGGAAAGTATTGATGGTCAGAACCCGGGCAGCGTGGGCAGACAGCTGGGTGGACGCAGCAGATTCTCCACCATCCAGTCCATGGGGTCTGTAGACCTCTGCAGGATCAGAGCCCTCGTCTACAGATACAGACATTGTATACTCGTGTCTCCCGGATCTGTCACCGCTCCGGCTCCTTTATCATAGCAAGTGATCAGACATTTAAGACGTAGATTTAGAACTGATGAGTATCTGAGCTCTCACTCCAAAGTGCTGTGTTTTTTATATACATCACCAATTCCCTGCAAGCTTAAGCCGCTCATTTTTTTTCTTCTTTTTTTTGGTGCAGTGAACGGTGTGCTGTGAATTTTTATTAGTTTGCCTCGTGTGTGGTAGAGAAAAAAATAGATTCTGTAGACTCGGATTAAACATACAAAAATAAAGCTGGCAGTGCTTCAAAAAGATCTCTTTCGGGAGGGAGGGGAGGCAAAGAGATTGTGTTGAATTGAAAATTGAAATCAATTGCTTTGTTCTAGCAGGAGTTGTCCAGTTTGGTTTGGAATATTAGGGGTTAATAGGGTGTGGGGGTGATGGGGGGTCGCCTGTTCGCAGTCCTAATCTTTTGGCCAAAGTGGAGAGCAATTGTCAAGAATGTCTCTTGCTCAGGAAGACCTGACCTGTCCTTCATTCAACCCATCGACACAAATGGACACTGTGTAATTTTTCATATTTCCTGTGGTGGCGCTGTAGAGAAATTATAGTAGGTGTCCCCATAGATCTCATCAAATTGTTGAGGTTCTAGATATCTTATTATCTAAGGTCCCGTCTAAAGGTTGAGATGACCCAAAATGCTTCCATTACATTCATGTACCTGATCAACTCTTGTTTTTGTAGGAAATGAACAGTTTTTGAAGGTTTCCACTGGTTAGCATGTGCACAGGGACAGGTGACTGCCATATTTGCTACAGGAGAGTAGCGGGACTGAGACGAATCTTGTTCCTCAAGAGGTCATTTGATACGCGTTGTTTGGTTTTTGTTGACTTCATGACCCACGATTATTGACCTCGTGGACACAGTTGTGGACCTGATACTTAACATATGTGGCCATGGTATTGTGTAACTGCACCCATCATATATCAATATCAGTTCCTTGGGCCCGCCAGATAAAATGATTCTGGGGCTGACCCCCTAAAAAGCTCCTAGGAAATTGACCATTCTGCGTTGGAGTCAGTGGAGCGGCAAGTTGCAAAGAGTTGGAGTTGGTGGAGGTGATGAAAGGTCTTCTTTGATAGTTGCGTCCATTGTATATGCATCAGTGATGTCACTTGTCCTTAAAGGATTGATGACATCATTTCCCCTCATGTGATTAGAACCAGTCCCTGACCTGGGTTGGCTCCTCCCCTGAGCTCACAGGTTTACTATAGGCAGGCAGTAATGAATTACCTTGAGATCAGAGGAAGCGGGAAGGGGGTGGAGCCATCCTGGGGTCAGGGGATGGTTCAGATCAAGTGACCAGGTCAGAACCCCCAGGATCATGGCCAATCTTAACTCCTCGGACAACCCCTTTAATTAATTTGCCTAATGTTTTCCCCAGTGCTCTATTACTACTATAGAGAAGAAATAATAATGGCTGAAACCTTCCCTTATAAATTCTTAACAGGATTTAGACTTTGAACTGAAGAAGAAACATAGAATTGTAATAGCGATTTCAAGGAAATTGCTGGAGAAGTTGCGGGGAGGGTTTTATTTTTTTCCACTTCTCTCTCCCTTTTATTTTGGTCATACTAATTATGTCTGTCTTGTTTTCTTTCTATAATCCCCTTTCAGACCTAACACAAAGCTGATTCTGAAATCTTTTCTAAAGCAGTTTTTCTTGTATAATCAGCAAGCTGTGCAAACACGCCGCGGCCGCCGAGAAAACGGGGAAATCATACAGAAGGGAAAAAATAGAGAGAAACAAAAAGAACACACCTGTACACACACGTAAATACACAACTGTACACACATGCACACGTAAATACACAACTGTACACACATGTAAATACACAACTGTACACACACACACATGCACACGTAAATACACAACTGTACACACATGTAAATACACAACTGTACACACACACACATGCACACGTAAATACACAACTGTACACACACGTAAATACACAACTGTACACACACACACACGTACACGTAAATACACAACTGTACACACATGTAAATACACAACTGTACACACACACACATGTACACGTAAATACACAACTGTACACACACGTAAATACACAACTGCACATGCACACGTAAATACACAACTGCACACGCACATGTACACATAAATACACAACTGCATATGCACATGTACACATAAATACACAACTGCACATGCACATGTACACATAAATACACACAAACACACACACAAGTACACACACTTGTAAACACACCTGTACACATACACAAGCAAATGCACATCTAAATACACACAAAAACATACACACAAAATACACAAACACTCCTTTACACACAAGCACATGTACACATAAACATACATACACACAAAATCAAGTACTCACACTTTTATAAACACACGTGTACACACACATGCACAAATAAATATACACAAACATACACACAGGTACACACATTTATAGACACAAATTATACACTTGCACATAAACACAAGTACATATAACTACACCCACACATACATATACACAAATATATAAACACCAAGACACGCTTAAACATATGAACACACATAAATACACCTATAGACACACACACACGCATATCCATAAACACATATGCACAGATATTCCTGTGTATGCATACTGTACATATTCACAGGCATAAACACACACACACACACATATACACATACAAACATATATACAAATGCATACATAAAACACACACACACACACATATACACATAAACACATTCACACATTGGTCATATAAGGCTCAAGCACGCAGATATATTGTGAGTTGTAGAAAAGGTATTATGTTTCCCATATAAGTCTATGGGGCCCTACTGTATATGCCTGGTGGAGTCTAGCAGATAACCTGCCATGTTTCATTAGATTCCTCTAGCGTTTCCACAGCTGCATCCTAGTCTAGGACACACCATATGGCGCCATACTGAAGTCTGATATACAGGCAGTGCACATAGGACTCTGCATCAGTCCATGTAGCCGTATTTCTATCCCCAGGACTGGGTATGTGAAGGATTATTAGGAGAGCCATTTTCCCAGGACACAATATGAGTAAGTCAATGTCCATATCTAGTCCTGGGAAGACGCCTTCAGTCAGGTCTGTCCCAGATGACACTTTCTTCCAGCTGCTCCTTAGTTAACAATGTGCTGGACCAATGTTCTCCTATCTCCTTTAAGTGCTGCTACGTGGCGCGGGAGTATTTATAGTCTTACTGTACAGCAGCAAGGAGCCATACGTCATATTCAAGAGGCTTAATAAGATTGAAACAGCTGTCTGTTTTTTTGAAGTCATGGCTCAACTTCCTTGTCTGAATCAATGCTGGAAGTGCTATGTATAAATCTGTCTTGTTAGCAGACATAAAGCAAAAGTGTGATGCGGCCGACACCAAACCTGGGGCTTTATACTCAATTATTCTATGGGCACGGTAGAAAGTCACTGTCCAGAAATGTATAGGCGATAGATAGATAGATAGATAGATAGATAGATAGATAGATAGGAGATAGATAGATAGAAGATAAATAGATAGGAGATAGATAGATAGATAGATAGATAGATAGATAGATAGATAGATAGATAGATAGGAGATAGATAGATAGATAGATAGATAGATGATAAATAGATAGGATATAGATAGATAGATAGATAGATAGATAGATAGATAGATAGATAGATAGATGTATAGGAGATAGATAGATAGATAGATAGGAGATAGATAGATAGATAGATAGATAGGAGATAGATAGATAGATAGATAGATAGATAGATAGATAGATAGATAGATAGATAGATAGAATAACTAATCTATATAACAATAAGGTGAACAATAACTAAACAAGTAGTCTAATGGTCCCTGAGTTTTTCGGCTCTCCCCTATTACAATGCATTACTAAGCCCCTTCTTCCCCTTTGTTAGCCCTGATGTGTGTGTGGTCTTTGTTGTCTCCACGCTCAGTCCTTCTCTACATGTCGCCTTTATCACTTCTATGAATACATAGAGATGTTAATGGCGGAGCGCATGCCTGGGACTGACCAGGTTTATACAATGCACCTTGGGCTATAGAGCAGTAGAGCTAATGCCGGCCATCGTCACCTCTGTGCAAGCCTCACATTATTTCAGCCAGGCCTTGCTTATTAATACTTCCTTCTTTTTACCAAAATTTACAATGTATGGAATGTGTGGATTTTCTTACACTATTTACTGACAATTGGTCTTTTGAATGCTCCCTATAGGTAGATATACTGTAAGTCCATATCCAGCGCATTACAGTAATGTGACTCAGGATCAGCCAAACCAATGGCTCCCGCTGTCTGTGTTCTTGTTTCTGGACAGTACAGAGCAGGGTTGCTGACTTCAACAAGATGCCTTTAAAGTAGACCTCATGGGGTGCGGGTTCTCCTTGCGGAGATCCAGTAGTTGTAGGCAGTTAGACAGTCCGTGCTTCTTGGGTCAAAGGACTAGAAATTCTTTGGCTGTAGACTATAGAAAGTCTAAATATACATTGTCTAAGGAGGTTAAGAATTTGTTGTATATAGAACCTAGAAATAAGTTAGAAAATAAGTAATATAGTTGCCCTTATAGTTTGGACGTCTGCAGCATTTGCAAATCTTGTTTGCAAGAGTTAATCTACTGCCCATCCGTTCCATCTTAGGTTGAAGACCAATTGAGAGGGCACAGCTTTGTGATAGGGAAGAATGGGGCGACTTCTGCTCCAGCCAGTTGTCTTACAGCTAGTCACAAGACAGTGAGGACAAGAAAGGGGAAACATTGAGCTCTTGGGGTAGACACGGATACATTTCTCAGTTTTAATTGTTTAAAGGCTTCATGATATCTTTGTCCTATGAATGGGGAAGGTCCAGCCAGTTGTCTTACAGCCAGTCTCAGTAGAAAGGGCAACATGGCTGAGCTCTTGAGACTCCCAGATTACTGTGTATATTTCTCAGTTATCTGAGACAACATAGGAGAAGCATAGAAGCAGTGGCATAACTAAAGTCTGGTGGACCCCAATGCAATCTTCAGTTCAGGGCCCTTTACTTCATCCCTACGGCGAAATATTGATTGTTACAGTTGCTAAGGAGTTTAATCCACCTTAGTGTGGTTAGGATAATCTAAGGGTCTCCTTGGTTTATGGGCCAGATGGAAGCTGCAAACTCAATACTGATGCCAGTGCTTATGGGCCCCCTTAGGCTCCTGGGCCCCGATGTGAATACACCCTCTGCACCCCCTGCTAAGAAGCTAAAGGGAGGAAAGTTTGGGATTTTTTGTTTATGCTTAGTATTCCATTAAAGGGATTATGCCACAAACAATATCCTATGGATCGATAATAAATTGCTGCTTATGGGAGCTGACTGCTGAGACTGATTCCAATTTTTTTTGTAATTCGCCCATTGTGCATTCTGTAAAAATATAGCACTCAGCTATCTCCAGTGTTCCCATTGAAGTGAATGGGAGCATGGGCACATCTGTTTTCACCATGGCTATCTTCAGTGGTCCCATTGAAGTGAATGGGAGCATGGGCGCATCTGTTGTCACCATGGGGTACATCATCATCCCCTATTCTCAGGATTGGTGGTGGTCACAGCAGTCAGCCCCCCACTGGTTATCAATTTCCCTTTTATGGATACATATTGTTGTTGGCAAAGCCCCTTTAAGCTCTGCCAATGTCATCTAAGTATTCAGCTGGAATACACGTTCTGTCTCTGAGCCATAAAAGAAAGGCATTGTCAAGTTATTTGTTCTACTGTTGCACATATTCATAAAACACACTGGCTTTATAACCCAAATCATATCCCTGAGCTTATAACTTAATAAGCACTTGGTTGATTGGTGGCCATGCTCATTGCTTCTGTCAACGGTGCCAGAGATGGAGAGCCCGGAATCGGAGCCAACGTCTTCTGACTGCACATCAGATATATGCATTTCCTCCGCAGAACTGTTGTAGTTTGCACATATTAATAAGACACATTTAAGCAAATATAATAAGGATACAAATTATAGTGCGTAATTATGGTTGTAAATATGAGGCGCACAATGCAGCTTTTTGTCTAATGATAATTACAGCTTATTACACGACGTGCCAAATCAAATACTGATTTCACATTTCTTCGTTTTAATCCATTTTTCCTTCTCTTTTGTTCAGATCAGAATGAAGGCTTCCACTGCAGAGAAGAATGTCGAATTCTTGGTCACTCCGATAGATGTTGGATGCCCCGTGTCCCCATCCCGAGTCGAGCCAAGTCCCCAGAGCATGGAAGAAATGTAATTGCTTTGTCTATAGAGGCAACCAATGTGGACACTGAAGCGTTCGAGGACTGCAACACTAAAAGAACTTTTGCAACTTTTGGCAAAGACGGAAATGAGCATACTACTGACGACAGGGCTACCTTGAAAGGGAAAAGGACAGTGGACCTGCCTATCTGCAGCCCCAAGGTAAACGGTGCCATCCGCGAAGCAGGAAACGGCTGCGAGGCTGTCAGCCCCATCACGTCTCCTCTGCATTTAAAGAGTCCTCTGCCAGCCAAACCGACAGCCACCTACAACATCATGCATTGCACTGGAAACCGTGACATGGATCAGTTTGTAAGCAATGGTCCTTCTCGACCTTCAGAAGCAGAGCCCAGGGGGGCAGACAGTGAAAACGTATTGCATGAGATCAATCCATTATTGCAAGAATGTCGAGAAAAAGACTCCATGGGCGTAAAGAGACTAAAAGACATTGTTCTCTAAACGCCAAGCCTATTGTATGGAAACAACAAAAGAATGACTCGAAGAAGAAAGAAAAAAAAACAAAAAAAAGAAAAAAAATTCCAGTTCGTTTTTAATGGCTTACCAATGGTTCACAAACTGCTGTATTTAAAGCTTCCCTAAATGTATTGTTTATAAATAAAGGCTATTGTTATGTGACAATCCCAAACTCTTCAATATGTGGCAGGGGTGTTCCATCCAAGCAAGCAGCCTGAATCGCAAATTTTTTATTTTTTGTTATTTTTTTTTTCTGTTTTCTCCTAACTTCTCGCTCTCAACATGAAACCCGTTACGACCATCCATGTACAAAGTATTATGTATGTATTAAGTATTTTGAATTTATATATTTTTATAAACATATATATCGAAATTATAATATAAATTAGCTTATTTGTACAGAATGGGAAAAAAAAAAAAAGGAGAAAAAAAAATTCAACTTTCAGATACTGATTTCCAAAAAAAAAAAAAGTGTCTTCGCTAATAATTTTGTAGCCTAGTTCGAGTCTGGCCGAGCCTTGTGCTTACGAGGTGGATTGAACCCACGGTAGGTTGCTGTGTTGCCCCGGACACCCCTGCATTAAAAGCCCTTTTGCTGTTACATGCTATCTGTACTATTACTGTATTTGATATTTAAAAATTTTTTTTGTCCAAGTGATGGCAAAAGGCATTCGAGTAAAAACGGAAGAAAATTAAAAAAAATGTAATTTGTAATCTTTATTTATTTATTATATTCCATTCACGAAACTATGGGGATTCCTTTGGGTTTTCTTTCTTTTTTTTTTTTTTTTCTACATTTTACGCTAAACATTTTTTTTCCTTTTTTTTGCAGATAATTTTGAAAGCCAATTTTTTTTTTTTCTTTTTAAAAAAACCTTTTTTATATTAATTCAAGGTTATGGCATAGTTGGGTTATTTAAATGCTATTTATCAAAAATAAAAAAAAATAAAAATAATAATATGTGAGGTTATGTGAATATACAGTTTTATATTCATGGAGAATTTTTCAATGATTTTTTTTTTTTCTTAAAGGGATTCTATCATTAAAAGTCCTTTTTTTTCTAGTTGACACGTCGGAATAGCCTTAAGAAAGGCTATTCGTCTCCTACCTTTAGAAGTCGTCTCCGGCCGTTCCGTTAAAATCCCAATTTTGATTGATATGCAAATGAGTTCTCTTGCAGCACTGGGGGCAGGCCCCAGCGCTCAAACAGCACTGGGGGAAGGCCCCAGCGCTCAAACAGCACTGGGGGCGTCCCCAATGCTGCGAGAGAACTCTCCAGCGACACCTACACCTTCTTCAGCAACCAGCTCTTCACTCGTCTTTTTCCGGCTGGGGTCACACTTCGACGACTGCGCAGTCGGCTCTGCCATCAAGATGCAGGCAGAATCAATTGCACAGTCCGGTGGCCATTTTTGGAGGCCGCCGATGCATGCATGCACAGTACGCTCCTGTAGTTCTATGGAGTACAGAGTGTACTGTGCATGCGTGCAAGCGGCCTCCAAAAAATGGCCGCCAGACTGTGTACTCGGCTCTGCCTGTGCCCCGATGGCAGAGACGACTGTGAAGCATCAAAGTGACCCCAGCCGGAAGAAGACGAGTGAAGAGGCGATTGCTGAAGAAGATGGAGGTGTTGCTGGAGAGAGTTCTCTCGCAGCATTGGGGACGCCTCCATTGCTGTTTGAGCACTGGGGCCCGCCCCCAGTGCTGCGATAGAACTCATTTGCATATCGATCAAAACCGGGATTTTAACGGAATGGCGGGCCGGAGACGACTTCTAAAAGAGACGAATAGCCTTTCTTAAGGCTACATGTCAACTAGAAAAAAATGAATTTTAATGGTAGAATCCCTTTAAGTCATTATTCATTTTTGGTGTCCAGTTCAAGGTCTTAACTCCAATTCAGAAGGATTTTTTTTTATTATTATTTTTCTTTATTTTTCACACATTTCTTGGTACATTCAGTTTATTTTTTTCACTTTCTATTTTGTATGTGTCATCTCTTCCTATTCTTTTCCACGTGCTCACAGGATGAAAATATTTCTGAAATGTTCTGATATAAGAGCTTGTTTTTGACAATTGTATAATATAGAAAGGGTTTACATGATATTCTGTTTGTAAAATAGTCTTACGAGATGTTACGACAAAAAAAAACAAAAAAAAAAACAACATTATAATTCACTGACAGGAAGTGAAAAATTAATATGAAAAAATTAAAAAAAAGTTTTTAATTTCAAAATGGCGTCATGGCCATGATTTCACCTATAGTTTTTACATGGTGGACCCTTGATAGAAAATAACAGTTCATTATTTTTTTTCAGGGTTTTGGGGATTCTTGCTTTTTTTTTTATTTGAGCCTGAACATTGAGAACATGTTCCTTGGCATGGACTACCTTAGCCATGAGTCTCACTTTGGCGAAGCAGGGCCAATGCCAACAAGCTACTTACTTCATAATGGGGGGATTTTTTTTTTTTACCCAAAACCATGTGGAGATCCAAAACCTAGGCAGAGTATAAAGCAAAGACTTGATATCTCTCTTCTATTTTCTATCTGGTTGACTCAAAAACTATGTGTAATAAGTCATAGAATGTATTTTACTTCCGTAATAAGTAATAATTATCTTCAAGATAAAATATGAATTAGTATTGATGGACTTATTCTTTTCATATTGGATAAAGAATTCTCCAGTTTAAGAGCCAGTCGTGTTTGTTTAGGGGCTTCAGAAATGGGAATCGCTTCTGGGACCTACAGCCCAATGGGGTCCAAAGGTCTCTCAATGTCATAAGAAGACACCACTTCTATAAATAGCCAATGGCAAGTGGGGCCGGGAGAAGCTTCAAGATGCACCTTGGTTAGATATTGCCCCCCCCCCCATTGGTTTTGCCTTCTTCTGGATTTAACTGCGCAATAAACTTTAAGGAACTCCAATTGTCAAAAGTTTAATTTTGGAGCATAAAAACAGTGACTTGACCTGGTGGATCATGTCTAAGTCACCCAAAATCAAGCACGTCAACCTTGACTCACAAAATTATCACCCCCTGACCTTCTTCTGGATCAACATGTAATAAATATAATATGGTGACCTTGATGTTTTTTAACATAATATGTGATTACACTTGGTGGACAACAAAAATGCACGTCCCTATCCAGATTTACTGATATTTATATCCAATTCATTGTTTCCTTTGCAAACATTGATACATTTATACTGTGGTAGAATGACTGCTATTGTTGGATGCAAAAAATTGGATTTGGTGGAGGTGATGAAAGGCCCTTTGCCTAGCTAGAGTATTAGACTCCGACTATAATCCGATGCAGGAAAAAGATCACTAATCCCTGCCCCCTTAGCTAAGTCCTGCCCCCTTAGCTAAGCCACACACCCTTAGACAAGCCCCACCCCCTCAGTCAGTATCCAGTTAAAGATGGAGCAGAAGGAGAAGAGATAAATATCTTTGCTCTCTGTGGGATTTCTACAAGATTGTTTCAGGGTACATGCAGAAATTTTTACAAAAAGGAGCCCATTCATATCTTACTATATCTAGATTTTTCTCTTAGCAGTTCTGTTCTTGGCTCAGAGCTCCTTTAAGAAGTGGAGCGCTGGACTCTGCGTTAGTATATGTGAAAACCTATTCCAATCCTTCCCTTTGCATACTTTTCAGAAAGAATTGTAACTAGCAAGGGGGAATGGTCCGAGACCGCCCTGGGTAGATAGGATGCCGAGTGTAAGATGGAACATGTTTTCACATTCCCAAAGGCATAGTCTATACGGGACAAAGCATGTCTATAGGCAGAAGGGCAGGAGAAGACTTGAGAGTCAGGAGACAGTATCCTCCACAGGTCCTGCCAACCCAACTCCTGGACCAACCTGGCCATGTGTGGGACGAGAGGAGGGTGGAGGATCCGGACCAGTATGGAGCCGGTCCAGAGCAGCATTCATTACTTTATTGAAGTCTCCCAGACAAAGCAATACCGCACCAGGAAATTTAGATACAAACTGGGCCACCGTTTGACTTTTCAGAAAGTATTGTAACATACAAATAACTTAAAGCTTCTCAATTCTTCATGTGAAGGACTTTAAATTGGAAAATCTATCACCGATCAGACTATTGAAGGGGCCGTAGGGGTTGGAATGGACCCTCCATTGTTTACTAGGCACAGAGCTATACATATGCTAGAACCTAGGTCTCATATTGCAGATCAATCCTAGTCTAAGCTGCCTCTAGAAAAGAATGGAGGACGTCATTCTCTCTGTATCACTCCAGCCCCCTCATTCAGATGATGACTGGAGGGCCAAAATTTGGACTTCTCCCTGACTACCATTTTGATGCTCAAGACCTCACCTAATTTCTGCACAACCCCTTTGACTGCTTCTTACTTTTAAGGCCTGGTTCACATCTGCATTCGGACCATTCAGTTCACCTATCCATATGAAATATGCGGAGAGAAATGTCCTACAAGCAGCTCTTTTCTCTCTGCATTTTTCATGTGGAAACCACATGGACCCCATTATAGTCTATAGGATCTGCAGATTTCCTTGGGTATTCGCTTTTTTACGTGGATATGTTTCCGTTCGCGGGGTCCCTAAGCGGACTTCCTGAACAGAAACCCGAACGCAGATGTGAACCGGGCCTAAAAGTCTATGGAGATAGTATGTGTGGAAAACCATTTTTGGAGAATGAAAAAGTTTAGTTATTTTTTAATATTTGCCCATTATCAGTCACTTGTCTGACATAACACAGATATCGCTTTAGGTTTCTTTTTGTACATGTATAATATACAATTTAATATGGTACCCAGTCATTATTGACCAATGCATTTTCTCCCTCTACCTACTTATATTGTTACTAGAGATGAGCGAGTAGTGAAATATTCGAGATTTGATACTCGTTTCGAGTAGAGCCTCAATATTTGACTACTCGACTATCGAATATCGAATCCCATTATAGTCTATGGGAAAAAATACTAGTTTCAGGGGAAACCACTATTCCACTAAAGGAGAGTCACCAAGTCCACGAATAGCAGGAGGAGAGTGTTTAGGAGGATCGCTGTGCAGTTAAAGCGCACGGACCCCATTATAGCCTATGGGGTCCGTGCGCTTTAACTGCACAGCGCTGATAGTCTGTTTTGGGGGGGTCCTCCTTCCGGAAGGGAAGCAAACGCTAATGTGAACTGGCCCTTACTCGTCCTGCAGAACCAGCATTGATTGGCTGAATGCTATACACTGTATACTGTTCGGCAAATCAACACTGGTTCTGCAGCAGGCTCGTCTTTGCTAGTCAGGAGAGCTGGCAGCTTGCGGTTATGCAGGAGCTGACTTTTTCTCATAGGAATACATTGACCAGCGTTGATTGGCTGAATTCTATACAGTGTACAGCATCCGGCCAATCATCGCTGGTTCTGCTGGAGGCTCGTCTGTATGCATTCCTATGAGAAAAAGTCAGCTCCGCAAAAACGCAAGCTGCTAGCTCTCCCAACTAGCAAGGATGAGCCTGCTGCAGAACCAGTGTTGATTTGCTGAATGCTGGTTCTGAATCAAATCTCTACTGCAAATAGCGATAGTATTCGAACAAGTACGAGTATTTTGAGTACCGTAGTATTCTATGAAATACTGTACTATTCTATTGAATACCTACTCGATCGAATACTACTCGCTCATCTCTAATTGTTACACAATGCTGAAAAAAGACACAGGGACACCAAATTGGACATGGAAAGATAAAGGACACACTATAGGGGCTACGATTGCAAAAACAAGCAGACGTCACTGGACAGTATTGTGCACGGGTTCTATTCTAGTGAACCTGTGAATGGGAACCACTTGAAGAGCTCTCTTGGTGACATATGACGTATACCTTAGGCGTTCCCACTACCAGTCCCTGGAGGTACGTGCCTTGGGTGCCAGTACTGTAGTGCCAGTACCAGTCATGCACAAACATCTGTCCTGGGCAGGGGGGAGACCTGCATGTGATGCAGCATGTAATATAGACATCAGTGGGTATGGGGACCATTATAGTATGTGTGGGGGCACCATTGCATATTACATTTCACGTGTGGGTTATTATGTTATACATGAGAGCATTGTGGGGCCAATAAGATTTCAGTATTATAGATATCATATGGAAAGTGGGGGCCCCATTACAAATTTTTGCTTTGGGGTCCAGGAGCTTCAAACTATGTCTCTGGTGTTATCTAAACATTTTCAATATATTTCAATGCCTTATGTTGTTCTCTGTCACGAGATATCATACATCATAGCATATTATGAAGGTAATGTTACATTTTGTTACATTTGTACATGGGAAGTATTGTTTGGCCCCTAGACTTGCCATTACTGTCTATAGTACAGATCGGCTGAGTATGGAATTGTGTCCATTCACATTGCTCATGCACAGCACACTCACAACATTTACAATGTTCCATTGTTTTTAAAACGGTCCACCAGGATCAAAGTTGCATTTATGTGTATGTATAACTGCACATTTTTCCAGTTTCAGAGTCTCCATTACATTTATAGTATCGGCATGATTTGCCCCATAAATTAGCGGTGCCCATCAAGGCATCCTACTTGTTGCCCAACGCTGTTTGAGTGTAAAGTCCAGCTCTCCACATTGTCTCCCTTATGCTCCAATGTTCCACCCCGAGCCCCTGTAACATACCTGCTCCAGCGCAGTGAAATTTTGTGCATGCATAGCGGTTGTCAGGCATAGCGGTGAAGCATCTCAGTCAGGTGGCTTCAGTACTGAGATGACAACGCGCAGGATTTCATCAGGCCAGAGCGTGTACGCCATAGGAGCTAGGGGAAGAACACAGCAGCATAAGGGAGGCAATGGGGTATTAGGAGCTTGACTACATATGCTAGCTCTCCACCCACTTGACATTAAAACTCTCATTTGCATACTGAATAAAATAATTTAATTCAGACTCACCACTGTCATTACATTATTTGATCTCTGCTCCACCAGGATCAAAGTTGCATACATGTGTATCTATAACCACAACTTCTTGCCATATCAGAGCAATATAAATTCACGATAAATTCCTTAGCCTTCATGACATTCCTCTAAGCAAACATCCTTAAGACTTTTTCTAAACCTGGAAAACCCACCACCATTACTTCATTGTTTTAACCCTGACCCACCAGGATCAAAGTTGCACGTATGTGTATGTATAACAGGAAGTTGATCCATTATCGGAGCAATGTAAATTCAGGTTAAGTGAATAAGATGTTCTGCCATTCTACAACCTCCATTACATTCCCTTGAATAACATTTAGATCCTTGCTGCATCTACAAGAGATAATTTTGTCAATTCCGAGTGGCACTAGGGAGTACACCAAATAAGCAAGTAAATGACTTCAACTGTGGCGTGCACTTGTTTACAGGGCCAGCAAAAATAAATATGGATTTATGGCAAGCAAATCTGATTGTTTGGATTAAATCAAATTACTCATCCGCTTCGAGACGAGCTTTCCTGTTCTATTCTCCAAGGATCCTCCTAGTATCTCATTTCAATGCGTTATTTGCTAGACCTGGACCGCCATTACGACTTTCTCACCCCCGAAAGCATAAAGTGTTTTTACTCTTTTAAGTTTTTTTCTCCTTAATGTATTATTATTTATTTGGTCAATGCAGCATAGCAACATAGTATATAACAGAAACCTCGACACAGTGTCTGATCCATCACATGTCAGATACAGTGTCCATCCGGACCCGTCATGATGGGGTTCATTTAGATGGGACGAGTACCGACGCATGGCAGATCAGCTCATGAGCACAGTAGGGTAACGCCGTATAAATAGTTGGACTGATGATAAATAATTCCTCTAGGCTTAAAATCACAAATGGTTGGGTTTAAAATTTGTTTGTGCATTGTCTTCCTATACCCAAAAATTATTTGTTGTTGCGATCAATAAATATAACACACAAAAACAAACAAAAAAATAACAATAATAAATCATACAAAATAAATATAATAAAACAATCTAAAAAATAAAAACACCTCTAAAATAATAAAAAAATAATAATTAAAATATACAAAATCAGATAAATATAAGCAAGTTTTTTTAAGCCTTAACCATTCTATATATTTTATTTTGTCCTTAGGTTTCAATGTATGTTGCTACACTGTAACGTCTCTGCCAGTTCGGGTCACTGTGCCACCTTCCGCTTGCATGCTGCGATGCAGGAAGCGTGTGCAGTTTAATTCCTTGGTTACAGTTTTTGGTTGCACTGTGGGAACGTGGCTCTATTTCTGTAATTGAATTTCCACCACACCTATCTGCTGCACCATGGTTGCCTTTGTTCATGAAATGGTTAATTCTAGTCTTGCCTTGTGATTGACAGTCGGCCTTCCTATCAAATCCAGGGTGTGTTCTTCCTCCCTATTTATTCTTGGCTCACACTCACATTGGGGCTTGCTATTGCCTTGTGCGTGCTGGCTTTTCTCTTGCTGTTTATTCTTGTATTCTGATTCTTTCTCTATAGACTACTCTTTTGGATATCAATTTCGACACTGCATTGCTCGACTGTTGCTGACCTCCCTTGTTGTTGTTTGTCTTGTCCATGTTTTGTGTGTCACGTATTTAGGAAGGTTTTGTCGTCCAGTTGTTGCCTATTACCTAGGATAGAAACAGCAAGCAGGAAGGGACAGTGGGGGGTTTCAGACCAGGGCTCACTGTCTCTTGTGCCCCCTCCTCCAGGCTTCATCTACAGCACTGGGGAACTGGCACTTCCCTTACATACACCTATCATTTTAAGATTCAATTTCCATTGCTATAAGAAATCCATTCTTCACATGAAAAACAAAACAGTTTGTGAAATATTAAATACAAATGTATTATGTTAGAATTGGTTTCTCTAGGATAGGATACAAGGAGCGACATAGCCGTCATTCTCATCTCCCTACACTACAACCAGGGTTCAGTACTGACAAGGACACAAACGCATTGACTTCATGTTCTGTTCCATTTTCATGGACTCTCTTTATGTTTCGTATGAATTGTCGACATAGTAGAGAGTAGACTTAAAAAAAATCAAGGACTGAGAACAGATTCTCAATAAAGGAAGAATATCAATAAAACATTTTGGACAAATAATAATAATGGTAACACTGACAATGAGGACAATGAATCTGCTTCCAGAGGTACTGAAGGACAAACTATAGTTATTGCCATTTATAAATATAATAGTAGTCAAATATAGAAAATATACTGCTTCATCGGACGGTTCAAAAGAAATTATACTCTATTGAGATAGGAGCAGTATTATAGTAGTTATATTCTTGTACGTTCAGGCTACGACTAAGAAGACTATATGTCTTCGAAACGCGTCAGCGAGTCTATGTAAGGAATGGATACACCTAGGAGACGATATGGCTTGTGAACATGTGTGTTTTTTAATACTGGAATAAACGCTACGTTTTACAAGGACTACGGTTGAAAGCTGGAATTTTTTATGTCTTTGAATTTCCTATAATATGACCCACAGCCGGTGGGATGGAATTCCGTGCTTCCTTCGTCCTGAGAGCCACGGGACTATATACATCTCCAAAGGAAGAGAGCAGAAAAAGATTCACAAAAGTAAGTGGGCTGCATTTTTTCTTCTTGTTTTACGTCGTAGTATTATAGTAGTTATATTCTTGTACATAGGAGTAGTATTATAGTAGTTATATTCTTGTACATAGGAGCAGTATTATACCGTAGTAGTTATATTCTTGTACATAGGAGTAGTATTATAGTAGTTATATTCTTGTACATAGGAGCAGTATTATAGTAGTTATATTCCTGTACATAGCAGCAGTATTATAGTAGTTATATTCTTGTACATAGGAGCAGTATTATAGTAGTTATATTCTTGCACATAGTAGTAGTATTATAGTAGTTATATTCTTGTACATAGGAGCAGTATTATAGTAGTTATATTCTTGTACACAGGAGGCAGTATTATAGTAGTTATATTCTTGTACATAGGGGAAGTATTATAGTAGATATATTCTTGTACATAGGAGTAGTATTATAATAGTTATATTCATGTACATAGGAGCAGTATTATAGTAGTTATATTCTTGTACATAGGAGGTAGTATTATAATAGTTATATTCTTGTACATAGGAGGTAGTATTATAGTAGTTATATTCTTGTACATAGGAGGTAGTATTATAGTAGTTATATTCTTGTACGTAGGAGTAGTATTATAGTAGTTATAGTCTTGTACATAGGAGGTAGTATTATAGTAGTTATATTCTTGTACGTAGGAGTAGTATTATAGTAGTTATATTCTTGTACATAGGAGGTAGTATTATAGTAGTTATATTCTTGTACATAGGAGTAGTATTATAGTAGTTATATTCTTGTACATAGGAGCAGTATTATAGTAGTTATATTCTTGTACATAGGAGGTAGTATTATAGTAGTTATATTCTTGTACATAGGAGTAGTATTATAGTAGTTATATTCTTGTACATAGGAGTAGTATTATAGTAGTTATATTCTTGTACATAGGAGCAGTATTATAGTAGTTATATTCTTGCACATAGGAGTAGTATTATAGTAGTTATATTCTTGTACATAGGAGCAGTATTATAGTAGTTATATTCCTGTACATAGCAGCAGTATTATAGTAGTTATATTCTTGTACATAGGAGCAGTATTATAGTAGTTATATTCCTGTACATAGCAGCAGTATTATAGTAGTTATATTCTTGTACATAGGAGTAGTATTATAGTAGTTATATTCTTGTACATAGGGACAGTATTATAGTAGTTATATTCTTGTACATAGGCGCAGTATTATAGTAGTTATATTCTTGTACATAGGAGCAGTATTATAGTAGTTATATTCTCGTACATAGGAGCAGTATTATAGTAGTTATATTCTTGTACATAGGCACAGTATTATAGTAGTTATATTCTTGTACATAGGAGCAGTATTATAGTAGTTATATTCTTGTACATAGGCGCAGTATTATAGTAGTTATATTCTTGTACATAGGGGGCAGTATTATAGTAGTTATATTCTTGTACATAGGGGCAGTATTATAGTAGTTATATTCTTATACATAGGAGCAGTATTATAGTAGTTATATTCTTGTACATAGGAGCAGTATTATGGTAGTTATATTCTAGTACATAGGAGTATTATTATAGTAGTTATATTCTTGTACATAGGAGCAGTATTATAGTAGTTATATTCTTGTACATAGGAGCAGTATTATAGTAGTTATATTCTTGTACATAGGAGCAGTATTATAGTAGTTATATTCTTGTACATAGGGGGCAGTATTATAGTAGTTATATTCTTGTACGTAGGAGCAGTATTATAGTAGTTATATTCTTGTACATAGGAGCAGTATTATAGTAGTTATATTCTTGTACATAGGAGTAGTATTATAGTAGTTATATTCTTATACATAGGAATAGTATTATAGTAGTTATATTCTTGTACATAGGGGGCAGTATTATAGTAGTTATATTCTTGTACATAGGGGCAGTATTATAGTAGTTATATTCTTATACATAGGAGCAGTATTATAGTAGTTATTTTCTTGTACATAGGGGCAGTATTATAGTAATTATATTCTTGTACATAGGAGCAGTATTATAGTAGTTATATTAGCAGTATAGTAGCATATGTAGTATTCTTGTATTTTAGTATATCTTACATATAGAACAATAATAGGTATTTTATCACAGAAATAGGCGCGTTTAGCAGACTTTTCAGTGTGTGCCATTAAATCCAGTCCTTTATTGCTACGAATGTGGATTCAATTAATAGATTCACAAAAGATTGTAAATGACTTATTTTTCTCCGTACAGACTTCTGTAATCTCAATTATTGCCCCCTTCCATCTGCGTCACTGCTTTCTGACAAAACATCTTTCATGGCTCGTGTTTGTCAACCATATGAGCAATTTATAAAGTTGCATAACTTAAAAATAAAAGACTAATTTACACCTTAATCTGATATCAGGATGACAGCAATTCATTTGATTATAAATACAATTATGATATGGAAATTTTCTGCAGCTGATATGATAATGTGCCAAGCAGAGATGTTAGGATTTCACAGAACCTCGAAATAAACATATTAACATTAAAATATGTTCTATAGTTCCGGATTAAAAATAACTAATAACATGACAGGCTGTGAATCAATCCTCCTGATCCTCCCTATTCCATCGTTATTTGATATATATATATATATATATATATATATATATATATATATATATATAATGATAGATCATTCAAATTCGTGGGTTGGATGCATTGAATACATCCATAAGCTTTGTTACTCATCCTTGGTTTACTACTTAGCCATAGCCATATTGGTGGACCTATCTTCGGTAGACATCTGCTATCTTACCCTCTGGCATACAGTAATTCAAGGCAAGTATTGCCTTCTGCTAAGATACCCTGCAAACACTTGAGCAACCAATGATGCTGGAGCCATACTGATACTAGAGATACATTCAGGGATAAATACCTAATATATTCATGTGATATCACCCAAATGTGCTACTGAAATATCTGTGTGTCTGTGGCCATCATACAATATAATGCATCAATCACAGGACAGATCAATTTACAGTGAACCTTACTGGAGTAAAGTAAGTTGGCTAAAATGTCACAACAAAGGGTCAATCTTCTGTATTTTAAGGGGATTCTACCATTAAAATCGATTTTTTTTTGTCGATCACATGTAGGAATAGCCTTTAGAAAGGCTATTCTTCTCCTACCTTTAAATGTGTTCTCCAGGCCACCGTTCGGTATATAATTCTGTTTTCGTCAGTATGCAAATGAGTTCTCTCGTAGCACTGGGGGCGGTCCTCAGCGTTCAAACAGCACTGGGGGCGTCCCTAATGCTGCGAGAGAAATCTCCAGCGCCGCCTCCATCTTCTTCAGGAATGGCCTCTTCACGTGTCTTCTTCTGGCACTGGGGGTCAATCTTCTAGGCCTCGGGCAGAGCCGACTACGCATGCCCGTGGCCACAAGAAATATAGCGGCTTACACAGTAAGTCGCCATTTTTTTTGTGGCCTGTGGGCAAAAGGCCTAGAAGTTTGACCCCCAGCACGGAAGAAGATGCGTGAAGAGGCCATTCCTGAAGAAGATGGAGGCGGCACTGGAGAGTTCTCTCGCAGCATTGGGGACGCCCCCAGTGCTGTTTGAACACTGAGGACCGCCCCCAGTGCTGCGAGAGAACTCATTTGCATAATGATGAAAAACGACTGCGTATGCCCATGGCCACAAGAAATATGGCAACTTACACAGTAAATAAGTCGCCATTTTATTGTGGCCTGTGGACATAAGGCCTAGAAGTTTGACCCCCAGCACCGGAAGAAGATGCGTGAAAAGGCCATTCCTGAAGAAGATGGAGGCAGCACTGGAGAGTTCTCTTGCAGCATTGGGGACGCCCTCAGTGCTGTTTGAATGCTGAGGACCGCCCCCAGTGCTGCGAGATAACTCATTTGCATAATGATGAAAACCGGGATTGCTACCAAACTGTGGCACGGAGAAGACATCTAAAGGTAGGAGAAGTAATAGCCTTTCTTAAGGCTATTCCTATGTGTGATCGACAAAATATTTGATTTTAAAGGTAGAATCCCCTTGAGAAAACTTTTTTGTTTTACTTTGAAGTGCCACATCCTTCATTTTTTCATATATTCAAGATCCTTGTGGCAGGTACCTAGTATCCAAACAAGATCCCCTCAAACCTTCAATTGATGACCTATCCTAAGAACAAGTCATCAATTGATAAACCTGGAAAAGCCCTTTAAGGATTCCAATTTCCCATTAAACTAATTCAATACATTATCATGACTTGCTAAAACTCTTGACAGGTTGCAATTCACATCACCACCACTGGGTGGCCACACCCAGAGACATGAATGTAATAAACGTCTCATGACAGAGTATCACAAAATCATGTTTTTTTATATAAAATTTTTGTCATCTCTGTTTCTAAGGATAGAACTGTATATGATGACCTCAGAAGCATGGTCTGAAGTTATACCCAGGCCCCGAGAGGTCTCTAAATCCCATGGAGACTAATACTATAAATTACACATGATAATGGTAGTTCAGAGTTTGACTCAGAAGTTATACATATGTATGACCCTATAGATACATGACCTTGGTGCTAGCCATGTCTATTGCTCTATCCCTCTTTTGTAAAATTTTTGCTTTTTTAATAAGATTATTATAAACCAATGGCTATATTTAGTGAATCCCATAGTCCAAAGGGAAAACACATTCTGCCCTTTGCAGTTTATGTTGTAATGGAACTGGAATGACCAATGTGAGTGAGCTGGGAAGGTCTTATCCCGGAGACCATGAATACAGGAGCCATTGTCCCGCTTCCTATTTCAAAGTCTTGCTGTTCTTCCAGTCTGAGCGTGAGGCTGGAGGGGGCTTATAGATCAGGCATTGTTCCCCGATGAATCGCTCTCCAATAGAAAGTAAAAGTTCCCATTGTGAAGAAGATTGTTTCTGATTAATATGTTGGAATTACTTGAAGAAAGGAGAAAGGGGAGGGGGGGGAAGCTAATTGCAAATGGAAACGCGTTTGTCTGCCATTTGGAGAATTGATGATGGGAATTCTGCCGCACATCAGCTTGAAGACGGAGAGATAAAAATCTTTTCACACAGCTACAAAGCTGAGGCGCACGGAGAGATCCACCTCATACAATTAAAACGCCTTATTAAATTGATCGTTCTCTGGCACGAGACGATTCTCCGAGAGAAATGCAACGTTATTGTGTCAGTGGGGGATGTTCCAAACTACGGCTTACAATGAACAAAAAGTGATTGTGAATGTCAGATTTACTCTGCAGTCTGCACAGGGTTAAAGAAGGGATTTTTCTGGGTTACGACTATAGAGACATTTAGAAAAATCTTTGCAGTATTTTCATTATTACTATATGACCTTTTGACATGGGTCAGTGGGGAGACATTGCTTTTGCAGGCCACCTTCCCTTCTATAAAGTCTCCCAAACCGTGCACGCTCTACTAGGAATTCTGGGAAAGGAATATGCAAATAAGTGTTTCATGCGGGAAAAGGTTAAACTTGCACTAGCACCACCATTTGTACGGTGGCTCCTTAAAAATAAATGTCTGGTTCCATGACCTTTTGACATACATGGGTCAGAAGGAAGACATTGCTTTTGTAGGCCACCTTCCCCTCTATAAAGTCTCCTAGACTGTGAATGCTGTACTAGGAATTTTCAAAAAGGAATATGAAAATAAGTGGTTCATGCTGGAAAAGGTTAAACTTGCTCTAGCACCACCATTTGTAAGGTAGCTCACTATATATCAATGCCTGGTTCATGGGTCAGAAGAGAGAAATCATTTTTGCAGAACATCTTCCCTTGTATAAAGTCTCCTAGACCGTGCATGCTCCACGAGGAATTCTTGGAAAGGAATATGCAAATAAGTGGTTCATGCTAGAAAAGGTTAAACTTGCTCTAGCACCACCATTTGTAAGGTAGCTCCGCTCCCTATATATCAGTGCCTAGTTTCATGACCTTTTGACATGGGCCAGAAGGGAGAAATCACTTTTGCAGATCATCTTCCCCTCTATGAAGTCTCCCAGACTGTGAATGCTCTTCTAGGAATTGTGGGAAAGGAATATGCAAATAAGTGGTTCATGCTGGAAAAGGTTAAATTTGTTCTGGCACCACCATTAGTAAGTTAGCTCCCTATATATCAATGCCTGATTCCGTGACCTTTTGACATGGCTTGGAATGGAGACATCGCTTTTTCAGATCACCTTTTGCAGGCCATCTTACCTTGTATAAAGTCTACCAAGACCGGCATGTTCTACTAGGAATTCTGGAAAAGGAATATGCAAATAAGTGGTTCATGGTGGAAAAGGTTAAGGTTGCTCTAGCACCACCATTAGTAAGTTAGCTCCCTATAGATCAATGCCCGGTCCAGTGAACTTTTAACATGGCTTGGAATGGAGACATCGCTTTTTCAGATCACCTTCCCTTGTATAAAATCTCCCAGACTTGTAGAAGTTGTTGGCACTGGCCAACAGTAGGCCCACGGTGTGGTACATAAGTGCTCAGCTAGTAAAGGTCCACATGCATGTACAGGTCTGACAAAAGTCTGAGCACCAATACTAAAGATGTTGTCTTCTAAAGACGATTTTTCATGTGTATATATATATATACAGCTAGAAAGTGAACAGTGCGCTGAATTCATTGGGACAGTGGGTGATGACATCTGTAAAGTTCTATGGAACATTCCGGAGCTGTATAAGTGCTATAAATAAACGTCTTCCAATATTATTACATTCTTTTTTCCTATTTACAAGTAAAGTGATCATGTAGATTTAATCCATCCTCATATCCATTAAAATCCCAAAATAGAAAAATTAGAAGTTCTGTAATAAATAATAGAAAAGACAATGAAATCAATGGAAATGTCAATACAGGCAAGTCCCTTGCTGACTAATAGTCTGTATAATAGTGACCTCCATCCCTGATGGACTACAGGATTCTATCACTTTGTTCTCAATTACTGATGAGCTAATGGTCCCCATAGTCCTGTATGTCACCCGCCGGGGCCAATGACCTCTGTCATACTGTTCTCAATCCATAATAGATTAAAAGCCACTTCATTTCTGATCTCATGCTTGGTCAGCAAATGAGGCTCCTAATCTTGACATTAACCTGTGGTAGGTAGAGTTGAGTGATTGGGATTGGTAAAGATCGGATCCCGATCGGTGAGGCCTGGTAGTAAAGAGGACCTGAGAGAGATAACTTAGATGATAGATAGATAGATAGATAGATAGATAGATAGATAGATAGATAGATAAGAATGTTTGTTCTCAGCAGACAGCTTTCGTCTGCTGAGCATTTTGGTAAATGCTCAGTACTGGGATGGATTTTTAGGAATGGCAGGTAGGATTGGTAGTGGGACCTGTCATTCCACCCCCCCCCCCCTCCCTCCAGTCCACACTTTGGGGATGTTCCAGCAGCGACTCAGCTGCAGAGAGTCTGCTCATCAAGGAGGCTTAAGAAGTCAGCTCCAGCAGCAACACTTTGGCAGAGCTTGGTTGGAGAGCCACAGAGAGGTCATATTTTTGGGGCTGTGTCCTGAATGATTCTACTAGCTTTTTTGAATTTCTGTGATTCTAGGTGAGGTAACCTATTCTATGTTTAGTTAGAGCCTAGCCGGGCAGGTATTTATTTTTGTATTGTTTCCTTTTGTTGCTGCACTACCTTTTTGAGTGAAAATAAACTCTACCTTTGTTTTGGACTAATTGAAACTGGACTTGTGTGTCTATGTCACCCCACCTAGCAACCCCAGACCCTGACAATAGATAGATGATAGATAGATAGATAGATAGATAGATAGATAGATAGATAGATAGATATTGGATAGATAGATAGATAGATAGATAGATAGATAGATAGATAGATAGATAGGTATGGGATAGACAGATGCTATAGTCACATTTACGCTGTGTAAGCTTTTTGTACACATTTCATGGAAGGTCATTGTAAGAGATAATTGAAAGCCTCGTACTCTGGAGGAATCTGAATTGCATTTCTGCATCTTCCTTACCGTACATTATGCAGTTTGGGGCATTCTGTTGGCACGACGTGAATAAAATACATGCATAAATTCACTTATTATCCAAAACTGGGACGTTATATCTTTCTCAGACAGTAAATAATATCAGGGATAATTGTATAAACTCTTCAGTTTGCATCAATGACACTTGGGCTTGGTACAATAAGGAATTATTCAGGAGGGAGTCCGCCCTAAATGAGGCTTAATATGTTCCCAACAAAGCTTGTGCAGAACTTATGTCTGGTGGCGGGCAGTAATGTGCCTCTGAATGATGCAGCCTGAGAGCAGCTGGGCACGCCAAGCCTGGTAATTGCTTTCAGAAATAGATGGTATTCTCCGGGCACTGGGGACAATGAGCTTTCCTAAGAATTAAGGTTGGAAAATTTCAACTTTTTAACTCCCAAATTTTTAATATAGTAAAGATAACTGTTCTGAAAGTGAAGGAGCAATGGGAACTGAGGAAATTCAGCACTCTGGCTGTGATATCCAAACTACTCCTTGGTTAAGTAAGGCTATGTTCACACTACCATTATCATACTATCATATCTGCACAGATGGATACCCGAGCATTGGAGGCTAGCTGTATAGCTAGAGGTATAACCAGTAGGATGTCTGGCTGTATGGCTAGAGATATAACCAGTAGGATGCTCAGTTATGTAGGTAAAGGTATACAAAGTATGAAGTTCTGTGGTATAGCAAGAGGTATAACAAGTATGATGCTAGACTGTATAGTAAAGGGTATAACCAGTGGGGTGCTCGGCTGTATAGCTAGAGGTATAACCAGTAGAATGCTAGCCTTTATAGCTAGAGGTATAAACAGTGTGAAGCTCTGCTGGATAGTTAGCGGTATAATGAGTAGGATGATAGTTTGTATAGTTAGAGGTATAACCAATGTGTAGCTACCAATGTGTAGCTAAAGGTATAACTAATAAGATGTCTGGTTGTATAGCTAGAGGTATAACCAGTAGGATGTTCAGCTTTATAACTAGAGGTATAACCAGTAGACTACTTGGTTGTATAGCTAGAGGTTGAACCAGTAGGAGGAAAGAAATTGTGCCTTAGGCTAGTTTGAAGTAGAGTGTGCTCTGGACCCTACTCACCTGCTTTACACTGTAGACCTGTTCAGGTCCAAGAGGTTTGTCTGTTTAGTGTAGGTTGCCATCTAAATGAAGTTGCCTTGTCGTGGCAGGTACAGGGCTTCCATACTATTTGATCAAATTTGTATAACTAAGTACCTCTATATTATATTATATAGCATGTTAGGTGTTTTTACACTAGTATTGCCCTGTAGGGTTTTCACATGCCCTTGTGCTGTGTGCGGAGGGCCCTGCAATTTTTGGTATTTTTACATATTACTTTGCAGTGAGCACCTGTTCATACTGGGATGTGCAGTCTTAACCATTTTTGTTGTGTATTAGATAGATAGAGAGAGAGAGATAGAAGATAGATAGATAGATAGATAGATAGATAGATAGATAGATAGATAGATAGATAGATAGGAAATAGATAGATAGATAGATAGATAGATAGATAGGAGATAGATAGATAGATAGATAGATAGATAGATAGATAGATAGATAATCTTATCTATTTACTTTCCTGGAAGAATCTCTGTATCTCTCCTGGCACAGACTCCCAGCTTTCTATTTGCTATTGCCAATACATTTCCAAAATCTTACAATAAGCCAAGCAAACAGCAGACATGACCCTGATCTGTACCATGATGGGTCACATAGTTTGCCCCTGGCATGCATGTTCTTTCTATATATGTATAAATACTCTCTACCCCCTGTAGACACATTCTAGACCTTGAGACAATATAAGTCAAAGCCAAAGCATTGGTCACCACCACGTAATTACAGGTAAGATAAGACCCTTGGAGATCCTCAGGGCAAATACCAGTTACATAACCCCCGGGAGGTTCATGAGCATCTATTCTCTCCGTAGCTGCAGGGTAGTCATGGGGGTTTTATTTTTCACTCCTGGAATGAAGATGAACAGGTTCGAGACCTTGTGACAAAAGTCAACAAAATAATGGACTGACGAGAACTCCGAGCAATCCAACAATTGTAACCGAAATATAATAAGATTAGGTTACAGAAAGCAGGTATTAAAGTCACTGGTGCCAGATCTGTACATGGGAACCAGGAAACCTTCAGGGTCATATGTCATTGTTTAGGCAATATAAAACATGACACCCGAAAAAGGCACCAATAATAATCCAGCTAGGAATGTCCCACCAAATATATAGAGAGCTCCAAGCACTGTAGACATTTGTCTATATTACATGTGTTATTTGGAATATTGGATGAAATTATATTGTTGCATCTTATTATTTCCTATGAATATGTCTTATAATATAGTATATATTTTCTTTATATTGTATTCCGATTGAATCTCCCTCTATTTCTTTCTTCTATAGTCCTTTCTATAAGCTCTTCTGAGCCTTATATATTGTACAATTTTAATATGCGCTCGCATACTGTCCCCCGCAGCACTCGCCTCTCCATTATCCTATGACATTTATTGTCCATTTAGGTAAAATACTTCTTACAGAAGGCCAATTATACGGAACATATGGCGGGATCATGTGTACAGAGAATTCTCCAGGAGCTGCAGGGAATGACTTATAGGTTCTTTGTTACCTCCTTGTAGGTTTGTTATGCTGAGCTCATTTACAAAGTAAGGATCTCCCTCTAATATTGATGCATACGTCAGATAAGTAGGGTCACAGTGAAAACCCCTGTGTTAAACCCCTTTAATGTCAACCTGTCACTAGGTCTGAAGTTCCCAATAACATCCAGAGATAAGCGCAGTCACCAGTGGCGGATCCAGGGTTTGCGGGGCCCGGGGCAATTGACTTTGGCGGGGCCCTACTTACCGGGGGGGTCTCGCACTTCTAACCTGTACTTCCCAACTGTTGAAGACTAGAAAGAGAGAATAAAACATATGGCGCGCTGCAAATTAGGCCCCGCCCACTTTTATGTTGACTCCACCCATTCTCATTCATTTTTCATGTGATGTAACGTCATCACATCGCGGCTACAAATGCCGGAGCTCAGCGTTAAAGCAGGAGTTGACAGCTCCTGCTTTAAACGCCTATGTATTCAGCTCATGCCAACCGGAATCATTTTGTTAGGTCCGGGCCATGCCACGGTTGCCCGGCCCTGGATCCGCCCCTGGCAGTCACTCTGTGCATTGTGGTGTTTTGCTTATCCAAATCCGTTCAGCCATTCCAAAGGTATACGCTCTTTTATTGTTGATATAAATAAGGGTTTAATAGCCAAGTGGGTGGTAACATTGTATGACATATAGCACACAGAGACCCCACCCCTATAGAAATCACAGTGTTGCCACCCACTTTCCTAGTAGACCCTAATTTACATGAACAATAAAAGGGCTTATATCTTTTCAATGACTGAACAGATTTGGATATACAAAACCCCGCAGTGCTCAGGGCAACAGCGCCGATCAGATGATGAATGGCTTTGGGGTTCTCAGACCTGATGACACATGCTCTTTAAAGTAAATGTTCATCCTAACACCCTATTGTCTTCAAGTCCAATACTTTGCTGCAGTCAGTAGTGACCGGGACATATAAGGTGTTGAACAAGGGGTTGGGTTCTCTCTCTCTCTCTAGGTCTATCAGCACTGCACCATTCAATTACTGGGAACTGATGCAGGAACATGGATTGTCTATCCCAGAAGATGACTGTGGGATAGGGAGGTCATACACAATGGCGGACAGAACCGTCTATCTAGTAGAGATGGGTGAACCTATGAAGACTTGTTTCATCTTGGCTTTGGACATATTTTTCTGGTTGATTTCGGTCCAAAGTTGTTTGGATAAAACAAAAAGTGACATTATTATAATAGATGGAGGAGCCAGCGGTGTGTGAACAAATAACAAAGAGGACATAGGAAACTCAGCGTGCCTTCGGTGATTGGAACTAGGGGTGACCCTAGAAACATGATGTGATCCAGGAGTCTAAGAGAGAGCACTGGACACTACAAGGTGGTGAGGGAAGGATAAATGTTTGTTAGTTTTACACCTTTCCTGAACCTCCACCTATTAATACTTCCAGTTGACGGATGGCAATCCCTTGAAGTATATTGATCAGACAAACCTTTGGACAAGTTGGGTTCCTTCTGAACCAGTTTGCTCATCTCTACTATTACTTTTTTTTTTTTACAATGCCCAGTGTCGCGATGCCTTATTATATCTCTACTACCTAGTCTGACTTAGTCTACCTTGACCTATGGAATGAAATATGGACCTGATAGGGCTGAATCTTGGTTCTACTCTTACCTTGGTGACCTCTGTCGTCCTCCATTCTTTGACACATCGCTCGAGCCTTTATGTTTATGTATATATCCCGACGCTCCTTTACAAAGGTCTCTGATATACAGAAAGCAATTATCTCTTGGTTGTAAAGAAAAGTGGATGTTGACTGGAGTGTTAATTTCAAAGTCAATACCAGTCCTAACCACAAATGTTGGCAATTGCTCTAATTACAAAGAGAATTGGACGTGTACGATGACAGCCGGGCGCGCGGCCGCCCTGTTAGCCGAGTTGCAGTTTGCCATATCATTTAGCACATATTACTGTGTATAAATATATCATATTTAATAATTAGCGTTGTTTCTCTCCTCTGACTTTGTCATCCATCATACTGAAATTACATACATTGTATCGAAATCAACACAATAGTCGAATGCCCATAGAATGCCGACCACAATGCTAATGCTCTCTTTACTGATGGGGCTGAACAATTGTATTGGGGGACAGTCCCCACTGGGATTATTGGCCCCTGGAGTGGTATTTCCGGGCCCCACACAAGGATTGTGCAGACACAGCGATTGAACTAGAAGAGTAGTTGTATTCAAGATGAGGAAATAGTGTTGGGTGAACCTTGCAAGATTAATTTTGCGAATATTCGTAGGGTTTGCCCCCAATTTTCAACTCTGAACTGTAAGTGCTGTTATTATACACTGGAGTTTCTTTGGAGTACCATAAGCAGAGGCCCAGAGGAGGTGCATACAAAATAAAAACCACTGATACTCACCTCTCCTGAGCTTCCGGGGTTCTTTCTTGGAATCCAGGAGTTTTGATATGGTGTTATGATGTTCCAATATTATCGCTGAGCCCCAATCGCAGGTCTCATCAGTGACCCTGGGGTTCACGACCTCAGAGAAGATGCCAAAAGAGTGGGCACAAGAGACCCCAGGTAAAGATAGGACAACGAGAAAGAAGACTGGACACTTAGGAGAGGTGAAGTGTTTTTTATTCTGTTTACACCGCACATGGGCCTTCACCTATTAGAAGAGTTTCCAGAGTATGATAATGATTCATAGGTGTTGAACCTCCAAATATTTGGATTAGTCAAATTTTGCAAAAAATTGTAAAAAACCTGGTTTATTCATCTCCATGAAGCAGCAGGCTTGGTGGTTGCGGCCATTTTACAAGAGGCAACAGACTTGGAGGGAACAATACAAGTTATAGAAGGCAACTTGCATAGTGGACACAGAAAGTCTCTCAATGATGGCACAGGTCTCAGAGCATTTACTTTTGGCAGAGACACACAGTTTACATAAGTTGTCCAGGGCTGTGATCATGACCACCACCTACTTTCTCAGGCCAGTAACATCATGTTCATTGGTCACATGCTCATTATCCCCATCATATAAATGGCTAGCTGGCCTACCAACTATCTGCAAATGGTTACAATGGTCACCAACATCATATATAGAACATAATATATGGCAGTACATCAGTTACAGTAGAATATCTATACATAACATGGGCAACAAAGTAACAGATCCATCCATAACCAATGGCAACAGTCAGAAATGATACTTAAGATGGAGGGGGATCTCAATGCTCTTATACAGGACTGAGAATATTCTAATCTATACCCTGGAGCCTTCTATACAGTGATGAGAAATGTCTGGTTTGGAAAACCCATTTGAAAGCATAGGTCATTCGGAATCAGTAAAGTGTGTGGGGGGGGGGATGTCTCCCATGTAAGACCCTATTTTACAAATGAGATCCATCTACACATAGTGTATGTCTCTTGTACTATCTGGAGGACCTAGTGTGCATTACACAGGCAGGGAAACTAAACACTAGCTGTCTGGTTTTCATATGGCCTATTATTGGGGTCCCAGTACCTGGCCGATTGTGTGATGGGTCTGTTTCAGAATTACTCTTCTAATAAATAACATAAGCATGCTCAGCTGTTTCCATAACTCCCATAAGGTCAAAATTTTGCACAGATATTATAATAAGACCCTTAAGACTGATTT